>NC_056737.1:1440738962-1440893962 GCF_019279795.1 Protopterus annectens
TATGAAGTCTGAAACTCAATGTCTGTCATTGTTTAGTGACTTAATTACTAAATGATTTGCCAGAAAACCACAAATTTTATGAGGAATGAACCAAAAATAAGAAGCAAAATCTATTCATTCTGTGAAATTCTGGACAATTGAGAGGTATAGTTCAGCCGGGGCTGTCTTTGAGTTTTCCTCCCTTCACCTTCACAAAATCATGGTCGAATGGAGCCTCCCGCTGCAGCCATTCCAATGTCCCATTACTTGGCTATTTCACCCCATTTACCATAAACACTATTGTGCATATTGCTTTACTTCTACAATGATTTGGACTTCATTTGAAAGTTTTATTTTGCATTTTACAGCACAAATACTAAGACATCTACTAAACAAAGCAATTCAGTCTGTCAATGAAAACAGACTTAGCATTAAAACATCTCTGCCCTTGAAACTCACATTCATTGAAACAGCATTGAAACCCACATTCAAAGAAAATGCATTTGGCTAGTGGCAGATAAAGATTAACTTTGGGCTATTTTCAAATGATAGGCCCCTTGCACACAAAACATACATGTGTTCTGTGATGCACCTTCCTGATTGTATTAAATTATATTCCTTGCATAATACAGTACAGTTGTTACAGGTTATTTTAAATTTATTGTTTTGAACATTTTTCCAGTAAACAATGAAACAAAATGCATGCACCACTAATGAAACTCCTCAACTAAGAACATTTCCATCATAAAAGTCAACTCAAACTTTTACAATCCACCAGTATCAGTAAATATGCACAATCTCTGCAGAAGTAAAAGTCATCTAAATGATTCCACATTAAAAAGATCTATAACTAATGAAGAGGTTGCTGATAGCAAACAACTTTATATTTCATTGTTTCATATACAAATAAAGTGCCTGTTACCCTTGAGGAATAAATTGCCTATATTACATTAAAAAAATAAGCTAGTAATATTGCAGTAGGGAATGGATGGCAAATAATGGACAGGTTCATAGTTGGTAAGTATCTTGGCCAAAGAGGACATTCTCAAGACAGCAACATCCACCACGTTTACAACACAGTACAGTATCAGAAATGCATCTGCATACTGTGGGAGTAGAACCCCCAGCCTTCTGCGTAAAAAGCAAGTACATTACCTGTTGTGCTATTAACAATGCAACCGGACTCAGCATAAGCAGCACTAAACTTCTCTTCCCCTGCAGCTCTCAGCTCCTTGTAAAATCTACTCGACACTCAGCTATATCTCTCAACTTTGCAGCACAAGAAATCTGGAAAAAGCCAAAATGTACTGGGGAGGGACAAAAGCCAAAAAAACAGGGGCACATTTTAAACATTGCTTGTATAATAATGGAGAGTTGCTAGAATAAAATGCTGTGTTACCACCATATATTTCACTGCCAAGCTTGAACCCAGGACCCTGTACAAAACAGACATAGCAACATACCACATTAGCAAATCAGCTGTTTTGTGAAAGAGAGGAAGACTGAAACTTAAATGGGCTACCATTTAGTGAATTCAGTTCTCACCATAGCTCTCAACCTTAGCACAGAAAACCTGGACAAAGCCAAAAATGGGGGATACAGTCCCAAAAATAGGGACAAATTTCAAATTATCCATTCACAGAAAATTTCTAGAATAAAAGGTTTTGTGTTACTATGTACTTTCTGAAGAATATGAAGTCTGAAATTCAAATGCCTGTCAATTTTATTTATTTAACATTTATTAACCATGAAAGTCTGACTTGGAACAAAAGCCAATTTTCAGCAGAGGCCCAGGGAGAAATACTGCAGACACGTCTTTGTAACATGGGAAGACACCAGAGCAAACCCACAGAGGACATGCAGACTTTTCACAGAAGGCACCCCAGCCAAGAATCAAATCAGAGAAACTCTAGCTGTGAGGCAACAATGCTACCACTGCACCATCAACTATTTAAAGATTTAAACATTCAGAAACTACAGATTATCCAAGGACCAGAACAGAAAAAATATAAGGCAAAAATCTTCAAAAGTTTCACAAATGGTGGTGGGTAGGAATTTCAGGCTCTTGTTACCTGCACCCAAGGTACAGGTCTCAAGCCTGAGGTATTCTCTAACCACCACCAGCAGGTATCCTGAGTTCTCTAGCCACCAGTATAAATCAACTGGAGCATTTTACACACACACACAGAATGCATTTTCTATGTGCAGTTAGGAGGATTTGTAGGACTGTACCATTGTGGTTCACAGCTGGGGGGGGGGGCTGAAGACCTGCAGTCCAATATCATGAGCCACCACTGTGCATGTATATATATATATATATATATATATATATATATATATATATATATATATATATACACACACACACACACACACACACACACACACATACACACACACACACACACACACACACACACACACACACACACACACACACACACACACACACACCATAGGTTCATAGGTAGATACTAGGCTATCTGCCCGAGGGCATTTTTAGGCCTAGCCAGAGTGTGTCTGCTTTCGCCAACCCATTGATTATTTAACTGAGCCTCTGTCAAGAAGAGTCAATGTAGTGATCCCAGGGGAGAATTTTCTGTTACCCATCCACTCATCAAGGTTTCTCTTGAAGAGTGTTAGTGAGGGGCTCTGCCTAATGTAGTTAGGAATTTTGTTCCAAAGCATGGGGAGTCTCTGTGACAGGGATCTATCCCTCCAGCATGTTCTATTTCTTGTTGCGACAAGGTTTAGCTCACTAGAGTGAGTGGCTCACAGAGACTTGGATTTCTTTAGGTGGAGCATGTCCATCAATTCTGAGTTGGACATGGCTTTGTAAGTCAGGCAGAGATCACCTCTGAGTAAGCGATATGCGACTGAGTACAGCTGGAGTTTTTCCAGTCGGTCTGCATAGGACATATGTTTGAGGTCAGTAATCCTCTTGGTGAGGTACTTTTGTGGTGTTTCCAGCTGTTGGAAATGTCTTGTGAGGTACATCCCAAATGGGGCATTGTACTCTATGATGGGTCTGATGAGTGACGAGTAGAGGGGCACTATAACCTCTTTATTTCTAGATGCGAACCCTTTAGAAATTAGATGGGCTACATAGAAGGATTTCATAACTACTTTGGCAATATGATTGTCAAAGGAGAAATTACTATCTACCTCAGTCCCCAGATCTCTTATTACCTCTTCTGTATTAAAGGGGCTGCCACCTATGTGGTAATTCGTGGGTGTTTTGTTTTTCCTAAATTGGATGACTATGCATTTTTGGAATTTAGCTTGAGACCATGACTTTGACACCAGGTGTCCGTCTCAGTAAGGCCCTTTTGGAAAATGTCCGTGTCAGCCAGAGAGTCAATTATGACTCCCAGTTTGCAGTCATCGGCGAACTTGGTTAGCCATAGTCCTCCTGTGTTTGCCTGTACTTCTGAGAAGTATATGCCGAACAGTAGGGATCCCAGAACCGAGCCTTGTTGGACACCACTTGTGACTGGTTTAGAGTTGGACTTGGAGCCCACTATTCTTACCATGTGAGTTCTGTCTGTAAGGCAGTTGGCAACCCATCTCATGACGTAGGGGTTTATGTTCAGACTGGTGAGTTTTTCTATAATTCCCGAGTGGGGAATGGTGTCAAAAGCCTTGGGGAGGTCAAGGTAGGCTATGCGAACTATCTCCCCCTCAACAAATGGCCTTGGTGACTGTCTCAAAGAAGTCAACCAGGTTTAGTAGGCATGATCTGCCCTTAACAAAGCCGAACTAGGTCGGGTCAAGTGTTTGGAGGTTCCCAATGTCTTTGTTAATGAGTTCCATGATGATGCGCTCCATAGCCTTGCAGACCAGGCTAGTCAGGCTTATGGGGCAATAGTTACTAGGGTCAGTTGTGGCCCCTCCTTTGTGGAGTGGAATAAACATTGCTGTGCGCCATTCTATGGGCATGTAGCTTGTGGAGAAGCTGAGGTTGAACAGTGTGTTTAGGTGGGGGGTTAGTTTGTTCTATAGTTCGTGCAAGATGCAGCCTGGGACACCATCTTGCCCCATTGATGCTGTGATTTTGGCTTTTGAAAGGGCTGTTTCACCTGTGCATCTGTGATTTCTGGGACACTACACTTTTCATGTATTGTTGGCCCTTTTGGAGGTGAGGGGGGGTGAAGTTTGCACTGAATCTATCTGCCAGGATGTTGGCAATATCAGTGGATTCAGTATATTTTGTGCTATTTTGCACTAGCTCAGAGCATATCTATGAGTTGCCGCTTAGATTCTTGACATAGATAAAGAAGGCTTTGTGGTTATCTTTAGAATCCTTGGCCATTTTTCTTTCGAAGTTAGCCTTGGAGGATTTTATGAGGGGCCTTAGTTTCTTACTGATACTGATCAGGGATGTCTTTCCTTCTTGGGATTTGCTTTTTTTCTGAACTAGTTTCCTCCTTCTATTGTATAGCCTGTTTTTGACAGGGGTCCACCAGACTGGTTTCCTTTGCTTAGGGGAGTGAGTCTTGGTTTTGCTATTTGTTGACCAGTATAGTCCGACTGAGCTGAGTAGCCCTTTTTCAGAGGAGGCCTGGGGAGAAAAGCTCCCCAAACATTATATTAAAGGTTATGCATAAGCAATCAACAGAGTGACTCAAAGAAAAAAAATTACAGTATATATATATATATATATATATATATATATATATATATATATATATATATATATGTATGTATTTATCTATATATATATATATATATATATATATATATATATATATATATATATATATATATATATATATAGACATACATATGTATATGTAGGTTCATAGGAAGTTACTCAACTAATGGCCCTTATAAGCTTAACCAAGTTCTACTCTTATTTCCATGGTCAGCACCTATTGCCCCTGTCCTAGAGAGACACAGGTGAAACCCCTGTGGTGAATTGATGGTTATTCATCCAAACGTCCAGACTGCATTTGCTCTGTTTCTCATAAAGTGGGAATCTTATCCAAAGCTGTGGTAACCTCTGGGAGATAGATCTGTCTCACCAACAGGCTCTATTAATATCACCTACCAGGCTTAGGTCTTTAGAATGAGTAACCCATGTAGTTTTTTACTTACAGATATGCAGCATTTCCAATAAAGCAGGGTCAGAAATTGCCTTGTATCCAAGGCAGAGATCACCTCTGAGTAGTCTGTATAAACCACAATAAAGTGACAGTGATTTCAGACAATTCACATAGGGCAGACCTTGAATATTCCTTGTGAGAAACCTCTCCAATTGTTGCACGTGTTTGGAAAGGTTCATACTAAAAGAAGTATTGTACTCAATTATTGGCCTGATGAGGGAAGAGTACATGGAGGTTATAACGTCTTTTTTTCTGGAGGCAATGCCCTTACTTGTGAGAGGAGCAATACAGAATGCCCTTCTTACCACTGTGGAGATATAGTGGTCAAAGTAAAGGTTACTGTCATCCTGTTTTCCCCACCACTGAGGGCATATTTAAGGTGTTGCTATTGATGTGGTAGATAGTAGGAACATCGCTCTAGCTGAAAAAGGTGATGATATATTTTTTTGCATTGAGTTTAAGGCCATGACTTTGGCACTAATCATTTGTTTATATAAGACCCTCTTGTAGGATGTTGACATGATTTGGAGATTCTATGACCACTCCTAGTTTGCAGTCATCAGCTAATTTTGTAAGCAATAGACCTTTAATTTTTGCTTGTACTACAGAGAAATAAATTCCAAACAGCAGATGTCGAATGACTGATCCCTGTGGAATACCACTGGATACACATCTGCTGTTGGAGGTGGATTCCCCTGTTTTGACTATATGGGTTCTATCAGTGAGCCATTTAGCGAACTATCTAACGATATGTTGATACCTAGCTGGCTGAGTTTGTCAATAATACCTGAGTGGGGAATGCACAGATTTTCCCTCATCCAGGGCCTTGGTGTCTGTCTCGAAGGAGTGCACCTAGTTTAACAGGCATGCCCTCCCATTGATAAATCCAAACTGAGTAGGGTCAAGTGTTTGGAGATTACCTATATCTTTGTTGATAAGGTCCATGAGGATTCACTCCATGGCCTTGCAGATAAGGCTAATAGGTCTATAGTTCTCATGGTCAGTGGAAACACTTACTTTGTGCAAGGGAATAATGATGGCTATTTTCCATTTACCTGGGATGAGGCCAGTGCTTAGTATATTATTGAAAAGAGTACCCAATGGTGTTGCTAATTCTTGTTGGAGCCCATGTAAGACACGGCCTGGACTGTTATGCAGTCCCATTGATGCTGTGTTTTTGGCCTTAGAGAGGACATTTATGACCTGCTCTGTAGAGACACAAGGTAGGAGACAAGTGGTAGGCATGTCATGGGGGTACTTGTGGTAGGGACAGGGGAGTGAAGTTTTCACACAGGCACAGAATATGTGGTATCATTACCTACCGGTTTGGAACAAATCTGGGCCTTTCCTTTTAGGGTATCGATGTAACTAAGGAATGCCTTATGGTCGTCCTTATTTGAGGAAGCTAATTTGTATTTGTTGTTTGCTTTAGAGGACTTCACAAGAAGCCTTATTTGCTTTTTTAAGCTGAGGAGGGAGTGTTTCCAGTTTAGGCCTTGCTCGCTCAGAAGACCTCAGATTGGGGGTGCTACAGTAGTCCCCTATATTGTAAGCACCAGATCCAGGATTTATGCATCCCTTGTGGGAGTGTCATCCAGCTGGTCCAGGGCATTTGAGTTAACAAAGTTGAGGAACCTTTGGGCAAGTGAGTTTGAGCACAAGTAATTCACCCAGTCAACGGACAGGTAGCTAAAGTTGCCCAAAACCATTGTGTTCGGATGTATCTTGATAGACTCAAGTAGATCCAAATAGGCAGAGTGGGTGTCCTGATTCATTGGGGAGTTCCTGTAGCAGGAAATTACTTGAATAGGTGTACTACCAACAGTTAATTGCACTTGAAGTATCTCCAGGGAATCATACTTTTTAACCAAACTGGAGGTATAATTATTTTTAATGAATATTCATACGCCACCTCTTTTAGTTTTCACACCTTCAGTTTGTGGTCTGAACATGTGGAAATGTTAAAGGAAGTGTATATGTATAAATACGGATAGCTACACACACACACACACACACGCACACGCACACGCACACGCACACACATATATATATATATATATATATATATATATATATATATATATATAGATATATATATATATATATATATACATATATATATATATATATATATTGATAGATATAAACTATATTTCCCTAAAAATAAGACTGGGTCTTATACTATTTCCCCTGCCGAAATACACACTAGGACTTGTTATCAGGGGATGCCTTATATACCCTGTACAACAATCTACTTTTATTTATTTATTCATGTATAAAAATCGACATTTATTCATGTACACAAATCAACATTTATTCATGCACACAAATTGACATTTATTTCGTACTTTTCCGTTATTGGGCAACAGTTCTAGGTAACGTGTTAACAGTTGTGTGAGAATTCTACATAAACAGTGCAACAAACATTTCAACTTCAGGATATCTACACCTTAGCTTTCACAGTGCAATATTTCATGCTTAACAGAAAGTGCAGAAAAATCACAATACATGTATATTGGAGGAGGGGAATAAAACAGGTGAATAACTGCCACTTTTTGAGTGGTGATAGTTTCTTTATTCCTTACCCAAACCATAAGAAAAAAGTGATGGAAAGTCATAAAACTGAAGTCTGGAAACTGATGGCTTCACTTTGTAATTACCCCTTGATAATGAAACATTACCTTAATACAATAAAGTAAAAAAATGACAAGAGCTTGCTGGGAGCTAAAAGCAGAAGCAATCCATTCTGTTGCCCTGATAATGCAAAAGTTATTCAAATACAGTCATGTCATCTTTTTCTGGGACATTGTCACAAGTCTCCAACCCCCGAATTCCAGCCAGGATTTCTTGCGACTCAATTTCCTGTAGAACCATCGGCCACAATCTGTCATGCCCAGCAATAGAGCTCTCCTTAAATGAGCACTGCTTCTCCATGTAGCCTGCTCATAGTGCATTGGCAACACAGCTGTCAGTGATTTTATCCCTTGAATTCTTTGCCCAAGTCACAACCTCTTGCAGGCTAGACTTCACAAAGTTTCCACACTGATTTCTCTCCATTTTCAATGTAGTCATTGAGTTCCATGTGCAAATGGTCCTTGAAGGACTTGTTTATTGCAATATCAAGAGTCTGGAGATAGGCAGTCATTTCTGTGGGAATCATTATTTGATCTATTCTTCTCTGTGGAAGAAAGTTCTTCATGTCTTTAGCACTGTGAGTGCTGGCTGAATCCCAGACTAGCAGACCTCTTTCGCCACCTCGCAAAACAAGTGGCAGCATTACAGCAACCCACTTCTTTATAACTGCTTGTGTGCACCAGGCTATTTTGGTTTCAAAAATGTAAATGCCTGAAACACATTCAATCTTATCTTTCTTGCCCTTACTAATTATTAGAGGTGAGGTTTTCTTTCCATCTTGACGAACTGCAAAACTACAGGTAACACGTGCACTTTCGTAACCAGTAGAGGGAATGTAGATCGATGAGACACCCCTCTGATTAATTGTTGTTTGAGATCCTTGACCCATAAACACTGCAGTTTCATCCATAGCAATCATGGAGAGTTGGTATTTAGAAAAGTCAATGCCATTAACAAAGGAGTTGAATGCAAGTACACGTTTAATAACTTCAGTATCTTCCAGCTTGAACAGTGTTGTCGATCTTCTTAGAGAAAGTTCATATTGCTGAAGGTTGCCATCCAGCCAATGTTGTGATGCTTTGAATTTTTCTGGGGATATTTCTAACTGTAGCGCCATTGCAAGGTTAAATGCTTGAATATCAGCCCTGCGCACAACCAAAGCCTTTGCTCTCCTGTTAGCAATCCATTCACAGATGATGTCTTCCTGCTCAGGAAGTAATGGTTGCCAGCCTGATCCACACTTGCACTTCTTAGCATTTCCCTCGTCCACCTACTGACTGAGGTTATCATACTCTGCTTGCCATTTTGGACCATTCAGAGATCCAACTTCTTCTCTTTTCAGAAAGCCATCAGATTCTTTCCCCGGGAGTTCTATATGAATGATTCCTTTCTTGTACTCGATGGAAGAGTTGTTTCTTTTTACACTCATCTTGTCTGGGGGGTTAATTGAAGACTTATGTGACAGGAGTGGCAACAAAAATGGTGACAGTTAAGAAGACACAACAACACCCATTCATTATCAAGTATGCATGTTTTACGTGCGTTGTCTGTACTTTGACAAATCAAAGTACACTTGCCAGTGTTTATGGGCCAAGGATCTGAAATATCAAGTGTGAGTGAGGATTAGGATTAAAGTAAGAATCGTGGAGGACTCCCAAGGAAAGAATCATACGTCTTTCTGCAAACAGAAGAAATTGAGTGTCCAAATGGTCCAAAATGGTGAGCAGAGTACGATAACCTCAGTCAACAGGTGTCAATAATATTATTATGTTATAATTCAACACATCCATCACGTGTTGTTGACGATCTTAACTGGGACTTATTTTTGGGGTTGGGCTTATGTCATGACCACCCTAGAAAACCAGGCCTTATTCTCTGGTTAGGTCTTATTTACAGAGAAATACGATGTATGTATACAGCTCAGCAAGCTCCTGCCTGGTGCCCTGCAGAAGTCTACAGCAGCAGAGAGACAAAAGAGAGACTTAGGAGTGATTAAGTATCATTTTTCTGCATTTTCTTGCTGCCTTTAGCTAATTCCACCTAAAACACTGATTTTCTAGTTTCTGTAATTTAAAAAGCTTGTTTCAGCTACATATTGTACTTATTTTACTGCCTGCACTTTAACAAAGTTGTTTTTTTTTTGTTTAAATTACCTGTTTAACTGTTGTAGGCTACACACTCAAGTGTGATAGCCATTTCTGTGCATTTAAATTGTTTTTTTATTGTATCTGCTTTATTTTCTGAAAAAAAAAAAAACAAAAAAACAAAAATATATACTTGTTTTCCCACCTTTCTAAGCTAGTATAGCCCAGTTTTCAGGTTAGTGCTGAATTCAGGACTGTGTTGCAGGTTTCTGTGTTTGCCCATACCATACTTGGATAGAAGGAAGTTTCCCTGTTCACTGTGAGAGAGGGAGCTTTGAGCAGTAAATCTGTCCCTGGAGGAGTGGTTTCAGCCCAGAAATTAGTAGTTTATTGGCTATTTTGGACTAATTTATTTCTCTTTCATTTACCTGATATAAAACCTGCATTGCAGCGCCAGTTAGCTAGGATATAACTATTCCCGGCTCTACAAAGTCTACTCTTCAATTTTTTTCCCTTGGAACTAGAAAAACTTTCAACTTAAGCACTCAAACCATTCACTTCTCATACCGGCACTTGCTCAAAACTCATACCAAGCACTAATAGACCTTAGCACTAGACACCCCCCCACTATACTGTAGAGAAGGACAAGGCTCTCTATTCGACCTTACCAGCCAATCAGAAAAACAGTTCACTGTACATATCCAGGCATGTCCAAAGGGCAGTTTCAGGTGTGCTCTCTGGTCCAACTGGTGAATCTGGGCATTTTGAGGTAATGTTACAATTGCCTCATGTACACAGACAACCCTCTCCTCCTTACACCAAACACTAATTCATGCGAGAGATGCAATTATATAGCCAAACTGGAGGCTAAGCTCTCTCAACCCAAGACTGGATCAGGCAGTCAAGAGGAGAAGGGAATTACTTGCATCACACCACCAGTCTCACACAGACCTATGAAACCAGCACCGGCAAAAAACACACATAAATACACAAAAACTTACTTGGAGGCTCTAAATAGAAATCTGGAGAAGCAACAGAGACCTCCAAAGCAGACATCCAAGCAACCTCCACCCCCCCCAACACAAACCATGAAACACATACTTCACAAAACCAGTGTGCCACACAATCACAGCCCTTAAGGCAAAATAACATACCCAATACACTAGTAATAGGTGACTCTGTAGTCAGGCACAGTGACATCCCACTCACTAGGCTGAACAAGGAGAAGGTTACTGTTAGCTGCCTGTCGGATGCTAGGATAAGCCACATAACACAAGCACTCAGGTCACTCCAGAACAAGTACAAATATGACTGTCATTGTTCATGTTGGTGTGAATGACCTGAGCCGTACCTCCCTGGACTACATGAAAAGAAACCTGGAGGAGCTCTCTGATCACGTAGCCCAGGCCGGTATGACCCTGACCCTGAGTAGCATCCTGCCCTCACCAAGAATGATACCACAGTATAGAGAAAAAGTGATCAATTTCAACAATTGGCTAAGCTTCTGGTGTGATTCAAGGGGGATCCAGTGTCTGTCAGCCTGGGATGACATGCTTGACAAGCCACTCTGCTTTACTAGAGACAGCTTGCACCTGTCATCCTTAGGCTTTCGAATACTGGCCAAGGCTCTTGCCACCCCCATAGTGCCTTTCTTAGGCAAGGCTCAAAAGACAAACCCACTGCCGTAAATAGCACAAGTAACAAAAAAACTGAGGGTAATGCTACTAAATGCCAGAAGTCTAAACCTCAAAATGCACGCACTCGAGGCACTCCTCAGTATGGAGAAAATTCCAGCACTACCAGGCTACAACTCATACCATACATTTCGGCCACAAAACCCATAATACAAAAGGTGGGGGAGTATCCATATTCATCAACGATACCCACACCTCCAGGTTAGTGGCACAGCATGATGCTTCAGAGATCATCCACGTGCAACTAACAATGGGCAAAACTGCTATTCAAATTATAGCTTGCTACAGATCACCCACCATGTCCCAGGACCCCCACTTCGCATTCCTGGAAAGACTGGAACACATAAAGGTCCTACCAAACACCCTGATATTGGGTGATTTCAATTACCCAAATATTAACTGGGAAAACTACTCAAGTAAAAACTCCCTTGCCCAACATTTCCTATAATTTATAAACTCAAACGCCTTGGATCAACTGGTCAACACCCCCACCAGAGGTGACAACATATTGGACCTGGTCATCACCAACATGCGTGACTGGTGTTCCACACCGGAGGCCAACCCCTCACTGGTTAGATCTGACCATAAACTAATCACTCTGGATATCCACATTCCACCACCACCCCTAATCAAAGAAACCCCCATGAAAAACTTTTCAAAAGCAAACGTCAAGTTACTTAAGACCAAGGTGGGAAGTTTCAAAGCCCCCATGCTAAAGGATAACAATGTCCAAGCTGCAAACTCCTTTACTAATGCACTCTACGGACACCTACAAGAATGCATGGATCGTGTTATCCCAAACAAAATCAAGACTCACTAATCCAAGAAAAGGAAACCAGTCTGGTGGACCCCTGCCATAAACAAGCTGTACAATAGAAGGAGGAAGCTAGTACAGAAAAGAGTAAAATCCCAAGAAGGGAAGACATCCCTGATCAGTATCAGCAAGAAACTACATTCCCTCATAAAATCATCCAAGGCTAGCTTCGAAAGAATAATTGCCATGGACTCCAAAGATAACCACAAGGCATTCTTATGTCAAGAATCTAAGTGGCAATTCTCAATTCTGCTCAGAGTTAGTGCAGAATGGCACAAAATAAACTGAACTGACCGATATAATCAACATCCTGGCAGACAGGTTCAGTGCAAACCTCACCTCCCTCTCACCCCCAAAAGGGCCCATAACTATACCAGAAGAATTTACTGCCCTGAAATCACAGACACTCAGGTTAAAACAGCCCTCTCCAAAGCCAAATATACAGCATCAATGGGACCAGACGGTGTCCCAGGTTGCGTCCTACATGAGCTCAAAGATGAACTAACCCCTCACCTAAACACAGTGTTTAAACTCAGCCTCTCCACAGGCTACATGCCCACAGTGTGGCACATAGCAACAGTTATTCCACTCCACAAAGGTGGAGCCACAACGGGCCCCGGGAACTATTGCCCTATAAGCCTAACTAGCTTGGTCTGCAAAGCTATGGAGAAAATCATCATAGATCTCATTAACAGAGACATTGGAAACCTCCAAACACTGGACCCTACCCAGTTTGGCTTTCTTAAGGGAAGATCATGGCTCCTAAACCTGGTGGACTTCTTTGAGACAGTTTGCAAGGCCATAGACAAGGGAAAGGAGGTCCACACAGCCTACCTAGACCTTGCAAAGGCCGTTGACACCATTCCCCACTCAGCTATTATAGACAAGCGCACCAGCCTGAACATAAACCCCTGTGTCACAAGATGGGTTGCCAACTGGCTCACAGACAGAACCCACATGGTAAGAGTTGCAAGAGCTAGGTCTTACTCTAAACTGGTTACAAGTGGCATTCCCCAGGGCTCAGTCTTAGGACCCCTCCTGTTTGGCATATACTTCTCAGAGGTACAGGCAAGCACAGGAGGACTATGGCTGACCACATTTGCAGACGACTTCAAACTAAGGGCTATAATTGACTCTCCAGCTGACACTGACATGCTCCAAAAGGGTCTCACTGAGACAGATACCTGGTGTCAAAACCATGGCCTCAAGCTAAATGCCAAAAAGGGTATAGTCATCCCCTTTGGAAAAAAACAAAGTACCCACAAACTACCACATAGGTGGTAGCCCACTAAATACGGAAGAAGCAATAAGGGATCTGGGGACCCAAGTAGATAGTAACCTCTCCTTTGATAATCACATTGCCAAACTGGTTAGAAAATCCTTCTATGTGGCCCACCTAATCACAAAAGGGTTTGCATCCAGATCGAAAAAGGTCATTGGGCCCCTTTATGCATCACTCATCAGACCCATCATAGAGTACAATGCCCCATTTGGGATGTACCTTACAAGACATCTACAACAACTGGAAAGACCACAGAAGTACCACACCAAGAGGATCACTGGCCTCAAGCAGATGCCCTATGCAGCTCGACTGAAGAAATTCCAGCTGTACTCAGTTGCATACCGCCTACTCATAGGTAATCTCTGCCTGACATACAAGGCCAAGTCAAACCCAGAATTGATGGACCTGCTCCACCTAAAGAAAACCATATCCACTCGAGCCACACACTCCAGGGATCTAAACCTCACCACAACAATAAATAGGACATGATGGAGGGATAGATTCCTGTCCCAGAGACTTCCCAAGCTCTGAAACAATATTCCAATCTATATTAGGCAGAGCTCCTTTCTAACCCGCTTCAAGAGAAACCTTGATGAGTGGATGGGAAACAGAAAATTTACCTCAGGGATCACTTCAGTGGCTCTGCTGGAGAGAGGCACAGGGAACTAATCTAAGGGGGTGGCGAAAGCCAACACATTCCAGCCAGGCTTATAAATGTTTTTGGGCAGATAGCCTAGTACCTACCTATGAACTTATATATATATATATATATATATATATATATATATATATATATATATATATATATATATATATATATATATATATATATATATATATATATATGGGGCCCTTCACATGGTCGACTGTTCAGAAAGTGGACTTTCATATGGAGGAGACCACATGATCGACTTTTGAAAACCCACCATGGGAAACCGCTATCTCTGTACAGTGTGGAAAGGGATAATTTCCTCTTCCGCACTGTAGTGCGATCTCGGAGTTGGTATATTTAAGATACGGGGGGTGGTACTGGATACCTTTCAACAATGAGATCCCATTGATGTTTTGTAAGCTCTCTTTGAACCATGACTTTTGCTGTATCTGGCAACTGAGTAAATGTCCGGAAAATTCTCTTAGGACAGCTGAAGTTTAACTGGGGTTAATAAGAGTCTCTTTAATTGATGGCAGATGTGTACCCAAGAAGACTGAATGTTGTAATTAAATCAAAAGGTGCTTCAACAAAGTATTAGTTTAAGGGTGTGCACACACAACAAAGTATTAGTTTAAGGGTGTCCACACTTATGCAACCAGCATATTATGTTTTTTTATTTTTTATATTTTTCCTCTAATAGATTTATTTGTTTTTCAATTGAATTGTACAGACTATAGGTCATATTAAATGTGTGAAAAGTTTTTAAATGATTTATTGTATTTATTGTGGTCTCATTTTTTTTCTTTATATCACAAAAACCTGGCATTTTAACAGGGGTGTGTAAACTTTTTATATCCACTGTATGTATATATATATATATATATATATATATATATGTATGTATATATATATATATGTATATATATATATATATATATATATATATATATATATATATATATATATATATATATATATATATATATATATATATATATATATATACATACATGCATATATATATATATATATATATATATATGTATATAAATTTATATTTCTCTATATATGGAACCTAAACTTCCAACGACCTAGCTAACCATTCTTCACACATCATTGGAAACTAAAAGCTTGAAAAATGAAATCATTGCAAATGATCAACAAACTGTTTTTACAGAAGTACGCCATGCTCCCCACATACTTTCTAATTATATATACCAAGCCTGAGATCACAAAGGCATATTCCCAGATTCCCCCTATATCATACTCTGACAGTGAAAAAGCCAATATATTTTAATCAGCTTTACCAGCTTTTTCCACTTGCTAACAAAAGGTTCCACTGTTTCGTATGTATACATACACACACACATATATACAGTGTATATTTTATATATATCTATATATATATATATATCTATATATATATATATATATATATATATATATATATATATATATATATATGTGTGTGTGTGTATATATGTATATATATATATATATATATATATATATATATATATATATATATATATATATATATATATATATATATATATATAAGATGTGTGTGTGTTTTAGAGAGAGTATATATATATATATACATATATATATTTTTTTACAAACACACACACACACACACACACACACACACACACACACACACATATATATATATGTATATATATATAGAGAGAGAGGAGAGATAGATAGAGAGATGCTGCATGAAATAATACAACCATATTTTTATTTGGGCAGTGCAGTGGTGAAGCAGTTTGTGTTGTCACTTCAGAGCAAGAGGTTCTACGGTTTGATCCTCAGCTGGGGTGCCTTCTATGTGGAGTCTGCATGCCCTTTCTACATCCGCATGAGTTTCCTACTGTTGCACTGTTTTTTTTACACATTCCAAAGGCATGCAGTAGGTGGATTGCAGACTCTAAATTAGCCCTAGGTGTGAGTGTGTGCATGCATATCTGTGTGGTACACCCTCTGAAGAGGGTTGGACCTTGGGCTAGCAAGCTGAGCCTGTAAAACCCATAACTCCTACAGAAACAATGAGCATTTAAAGATGCTGATTGCCTGATGTACCACATTTGCCTACAGTCAATTATAATACTTTACTGTGGCTTTGTGTTTGTGTGGTATAATCTTGAAATACATTATTGAAGTCATATTTTTTACCACAGGCAGTTATCAGAAGTACACATGATCCATAGACTGGCTATATTTAATGGATACAAAGCTGTGTACTTAAAAAAATGACTAACCCAGCTACTTGCCTAAGGTATACATTCATTATTCTGGCTTTGCAGGACTAATGTGTACTCTGTGAAACAAGATGTAATTTACTGACCTGATTGGTTGTGTGAGATAAAGATGACATTGTTGTGGCCATTATTTCTTTATTATACTTAGACATATGAGGTGAACAAAGAGAACACAGTTCCTATAACTGCTGATATAGCTATTGTTTGTAGAAGAAAGTGGCTAAACATGCTGCCTTTTCTCACATTAAACAGTAACAGGACCAATGTCCATTGCAGTCATTAATCTGACTTTGCAAACTTAGAGTTCCTCTATACAGAGTAAGCTGGAATGTATGTCTGCTCTGTATTTGTGTGAAATGAACTTGAAATACGTTTCAGTGGCCATTATTTTTTACCACAGACATCTGAGGTGTACTCACTAAACAGATTAGCTGTAATTGGTAGGCCTGAGAGCTGGGTATGAAGGCTATGTATGGATAATCCTAGAGTGCATTTGTGTGTGGTAGTCTGTAATAATTTAGTGCAGCCATTGTTTTAATTCACATTCTGGCATCTGGGAAGTTTTCAGTAGTAAAATGAGCGTAAATGACGGGTATAAAGCCTTGTGTGAACTACTTTCCTCCCCATCAGACTTCAAATGTGTATGTATGTGTCTATTTTCAGTGAGTAGGAATAAGAATTAATGCATATATATATATATATATATATATATATATATATATATATATATATATATTTCATAGCAAGAAATATATTATTTTAACCATATTTCCTTTCATTTTCACTTCAGTCTGACATCTGAGTAGGAGAGGTATAAAGAAGATGGCTGTCTCTCTGGGGGTGCTAGTAAGGATACATGCTTTGTGCATGTATGACAGCAGCAATAACTTCTCATAATTATATCACTGTGGATATGATTTTCATCTCAATCTAATGGCTGAAAAGCAGTGGGTTACACAAAAAGAAACTATTATTTTGCATGGTGCAAAGGGAGCGCTTTAATTCCCTGATACGATTTCCCTTATTGTGGTAAGCATTTCCTTCTCAATTTATTGTGAACCTCTATTTGTCAACTGTTAAGCCTTAAATACAACTTTGAATGAAAAAAATGAGAGTAAGTTCTTTTCATTTGTAGTCATGTAATTCAGACCATCATTGGATTAAAACATACTAAACATTCTAAAATGTTCAAAAATATATCTCAGATCATCCGTCTGGAACAATTTTATAGTATAGGCCAAGAAGAGCCCCCAGGTTACTTCAGTTATTTCCTCCACATGTATTTTAGCAAAGTTTTGACCAGTTAGGTACTGTTGAAGCAATGAATGAAAAATCTGAAAAAGGCAAAGTACAAAAAAAATAAAATAAAATACAAGAAGCATGTAATCTTTCTGAATGATTTACGAAGGCCAGAACAATGTGAAACTGAAGGGGGACTGGGTGGTGCTGGTGATGAGAAACAGTGAGCAACAAGGAAGATTAAAGGAATCCTTTAACTAGGGCATCAATTCATCTAAAAATCAGCTCTTCTTGTAAACATAAGAGAGTTCATCACAGTGCAGGAGTCAATAGGAGATATGGTAAGATGATAGAGATCCATGGTCAATATAAGATAATGAGGTCATGCCAGAGGCTGTCTTGGTTAAAAAAATGTGTTGTTTCATGCTGGGCAATATGTCTGGATAGGTATATGCCAAAGTGTCAACATATTTTATTGTTGGAATGAGTATATGAAGCAATAACCTTCTTGTATCTGGCTGATATACATTTCAAAATTAGTTGGGCTAGGTAGAAAGATTTCCCGGGAATTACTGAAGCGTTGTGGTCAACAGAGAGATCATTGTCAACATATGTGCCTATGTCTCTAATGAGGGCATCAACTTTGAGAGTGCAGTTGTTTCTGTAATGGGTGGTATGTTTGTGTTTTCATTGTGAAAAACATGTCTTTTTTGTAATGAGCTTAAGATCGTTATCTTTGTACTGGGAATTTGTGTGGTTTTCTCTTCCTTTCAGGAAATTTGCATCAGCTGGACAGTTATTGAAAGTCTCGAGTTTGCAGTCATTTGTTGAATTAGTCAGGCCAAGACATTTGATGTATTCTTTGACATCAGCAAAGTAAATGCTGAAGAGGAGGAAACACACTATGGAATTCTGTGGGATGCCATGGGTGACAATCTTTTTAAAAGGAAATGTGCTACCAACTCTGACTGTGTGGGTTTGGTGTGTCAGCCATTTAGCTATCTAACAGGTTCCATACTGTCTAATGTTTAAGTGCATGAGTTTTTCAGTGATACTAGAGTCTTACTTAGACCCAGGCATGCAGTATGTACTGACTGGTCATTATCAAAAGACCCAGGCATGCAGTGTGTACTGACTGGTCATTATCAAATATCTTGATTTCCTTCTGAAAGAAGAAGGAGATAGCTAGAGACAGTAAACATTGCTGAGTTTGTTGAACAGCAGTATGAAACCTGTAAAATTCTTCACCAAAGTATATTGGTAAAGTAAGGGTAAATAATTAAAAGGTGAGAGAAATCTGCAGATATGTGTTTGGTAAAGTCTACTGGCATTATAGAGAAGCCAGATGATAAAGAAGTGAACTGAAATGGTAAACCTCAGCTTCGTAAATGGTGATCTTCATGTATGCAGACTGCATGGTTATGGTTACTGTAAGGATCCCAACATTAGAGTAAATTATCAACTGTTAACATTTCAAATATTGCTCTTATAAACTGACATTAGTTTAAGAAGCATAGACCTGATCTACACAGGCTATCCATTTTGGTATTAAAAAATCATGAACAGAAACTCTTTTCTTTGCTCTGCAAAAGGGTACTGACTGTATAGCTAAATGTTCTTGTAGCCGATTTAGCAAGGTATTGTTTGGAGCACTTTATCTCCTGAGATACTTGAACTGGACCCTGAAAGTAGAGCAAAGGTTGTATGGTGTTCATCACTGATAATTACTTTAACTGTGTATCTGTTATAAAAAGCAAACACTGAGTTTTAAAGTAGTAAATCCTTCAATATTAGATTTGGAGTTGGCATGATCTAACAGGTCATGGAAAGGACCATCACAAATTAGCATTATAGGCACTTTTCTATAACATTAATAAAAATGAATACATGGAAGTAAAGACAGTTGATGTGACACCCAGACACCATGTAAAATGGGAAAGGGTGGTTGATGATGACTGCAAAAATTGATGATGATGATGATGATGATGATGATGACGATAGCAGTATTTTTACAAGGACGCTCATTTTTTTTTCTTTGCATGCACATTGTCTTTTTCTTGGAAGACCAGAATTAAGACTGAACATGCCTTCAAAAGTTAATTTGGGTGTGGAACACTTTCTTTAATATCTCTACACTTATCACTTCCTCTATCAAGTCATTTAAGTTTTCTGAGTTCAAATATAATGATTTGATACATGAATCACATAAACGTTGACCTTTAACAATCACAGTGAAGTGGCTAATTGATTCTGAGATTAGCTACAAGTTTGTCCATAAGAGTGGCCTTACTGTTGTCCTAGGTAATTATAGACCTATCAGTCTAACAAGCCATAACTGCAAAGTCATGGAATGTGTTATTAACCTTATTAACTGTGATACCACAAATGTTATTTAACTTGCTTCTCAACAATTTGGCTTTGTGAAGGGAAGATCCTATTCACAGAATCTGGTTAACTTTTTCAAAATGGCAAGAGTCTGTGGACAGTGGCAACCCAGAACACATAGCGTATCTTGACCTGGTCAATTTTCTTGACACCATTCCCCATGCTGACATCATTGTTTGATGAATGGCAAACTGGCTGAAAGACAGAATACCAGTGAGAGTTACAAAAGTCTCATCAGAATGTATAAAAGTGACCAGAGATGTCACTCAAGGCTTGGTCATGGGAACTCACCTCTTTGACCTTTACTTCTCAGATCTCCAAATACAGAGCCAAAACCTAAGACTAAAAGATGATGCTGATGACTGCAAACTGGGGCTTGATGTTAATTCACCCTTAGACACTGAAACACTTCAGCATGAACTCTCTGTGATAAACTCATGGTGTACTAAAAATGAGCTTACACAAAAAGCTAAAAAGTATAGCATTGTCACTTTTGGCAAGCAGCCTATCACCTTATCACAATGCATAGACAACACACCACTTCAAAATGAAAATGTAAGTCAGGGGCATAGGAACTTGAGTTCATGATTCTCCATCTTTTGACCAGCCTGTTAAGTGGTTGTCATGAAATCATTTTATTTAGCACAGCTAACTATAAAATGAATATCTTCAAAGTTTTAAGAGGTAATCACTCCTCTATACTCAGCATTGGTCAGCCCAGTTGTTGAGAACAATGCTCCCTTAAGGAAGCATCAAACAAAGTACATCAAACAAATAGAAAGACCCCAAAGGTTCTGAGCCAAAAAGATTGCAGGACTATAGTCCATGAGTTACCATGAGATGCTTGAATCTCCATATAATTATTCTGTGTTTAATAGGCTTTTTTAGGGAGATTTTTCAGGATTATAGTCCCTGAGTTACCGTGAGATGCTTGAATCTCCATATAATTATTCTGTGTTTAATAGGCTTTTTTTAGGGAGATTTTTGCCTCACTTTTTGTGCCATAAGAGACCCAGTTGTTATGGCCCACCTGTATCTCCATAAATCCAATGGCCCCTCCAGCACTAGAATAAATTACCTAAATGTTCACCAACAGAGAATTAAAACATGATGGAAAAATGTTATAATGTGCACCTCCCAAACATTTTCAGTAAATTCCCCTAACATATTAAGCAGTGTGACTCACTAACTGTATTTAAGTATAGTCAAGGTGACTGGATGGGTATTGTCCTCCTGGAGAAAGGAGGTATGGCCTCAGGAAGGGTACTTTTATGTCATGTATGGTCATAAAACTAAAGGTGCTTAAAACATCTATGGAATCTATAAGATTTTCATGGTAATATCACGGTTTTGTTGACACATTTGATGATGAGTGTGTATACAAGTGCACGTGTGTGTGTGTGTGTGTGTGTGTGTGTGTGTGTGTGTGTGTGTGTGTGTGTTTGCATTTTGGGATCTTGTTAATTGTGTCAGCATTGACTTCTGTCTAATAGAAACATCAACAATTTACTTAGCTAAATAATTACGAGTTAGGATTTTCCTTTCAGTTAACTCCATTGGTCCCAGTATCCTGTGTATCATAATTAAACAAGAATTCTCTGTCATCCTACCCCATCCCAACTCACAGACATATATTTAAATACTGGGATAGGTGCTGCTCTTGGATACATTAGGAAAAACCAAATTAATAACCAGAAATTCAATAACAAAACTATTCTTGAATCTCAGAGAATCTCTATGCAGTTGGAGATTCAAACATTCAGGAAAGAAAAAACGATGAAGTCCTTGTAAAAAAATAGGATGAAAGTGCTTAATTATTTGGTTTTAATAATGTATTTCTTCTAATGGTCTCTACAAGTCTCCACATCCGTTTTACTGCAACAGGAGTGTTTTTTCATTGGTATTGTGGTTATTTGATAATAGGGAAGTGCACTTCTGGTCGAACAGCTCTTGAACAATAGATTGATGGGCCTCTGGAATTGCTAACATTTCTCCTGTCTCTCACTCCTTTCTTACTGTCAAGCTGCCTCTGCACCCTTCATGAGACAAAAGCAGTCCTTGACCCTCTTCACCATCTTCCTTGTCCCAACACGTGGTACCACTATGCACACTATCACAAAAAGAATAAGTGTGCACAAACCTATTGTCCTGGCCAATAATACATTCCTGTTGAAAGCCCAGCAGACCTTCACTCTTCCTGTGTCTTCCTCCTGGCTTGCTTTAGTTATTGTCCTTGTTCTGTCTGTTATAGTTCCTAACCAACTAGCCACATGCTTACATTCCCATTGCAATGATTTGTCTAATGCTTTAAGCTTCTTAAAATGCTGATGTCACAAAAGCCAAGCATCACCCCCTCTCAGTTTCTGACCTTCCCTAATCATTACAAACTAGGCAGGCAAAGTGCATAATCTGCCTCCTTCTTGATAATTACTCTCATCACGAATACAAAACTCAATATCCAATTATCCCAAGTCTTGTCACTAAACCTAGCTGACTGCTTCTTCCCCAAGTTTTCAGGTGCTGTAATCAAGTCCCTTGAATATGGGGATTCCATGTCCACAATTCTGCATGCTCCAGCAGCATCAAACAATTTGAAAATATCTACATATTTTCCCGAGCAGATATTTTCTTTATCCAGTCTTTAATAGATATGAGGAGTGATGAACTCCCCTTGGCATACAACAAAAAATGAATGGAAGCACGGTGTGGCCCTTTTGTGTCTGGATTGACCTTCAACAGTCTCATGGCTAAATTACCTAAGCAGCAGGTGCAACAAACTGTCATTACTGCTATTCACCCCTCTTGTGTCTATGTGAAGCTGCTCTTCTATGTGCTGCTCTGCTGTGACTTCTTGCCCTAATGCTATCTGGCCTGCTTTTAACAACATTTGTAAAAGCAGTCTACCTTAAACATTCAAGTCCTGCAACAGCCTCATTAAATGTACATCCACTGTCACACTTTGCCACACTGTCCATGGAAATGTCATCAGCATTACCTGACGTTCCACAGTGGCACCTCCTCGGGCTTTGCTTTTGCTTTTCTCTTGGCAGCTAGGTCCTTTGTCCTGAGTTCCTACATCTGCTGCTTTCTTTCTCTTGTGAACTCTTGTTTGTTTGTCTTGTTTACCTTCCCCAGATGATTGCTGCTGGCTCAATACGTCATCAAAAACACACCCATTTGGGATGTTATCGCTCACCACTTCTGTTTCAGTTATTCAATATTCACCATCTATTAAAAGAAGAAGACACTTATTAATTAAACATATAACACACACTCCCCACTTTATCCAGCTGACTGTTTTAACCCTGTCTGTTCACCTGCAATCCGTTTACCTACTACTGCTGTAGGATTCCCTAACATGACATTACTGTCGAAGAACACCTGGGCTCCAGTGTCTATACCACTCCAGCACTTTAAAGGCTTGGAGAAGAATGAGAACAACCTTCATTGCCCCATTGGTGACACCTTGGTGAGCTGTGGCCAATTTCTTACTCCCCAACAACTGTGCACATCAACCATGTATACTGCTACATAGCACTTACTGACCCATCTTTATTTAACCCACCCCCACCTGCCTTTACTGCCTATTTACCTGACTTTCTACTTACCTAATTTTCTACCAGCCATGCCCTGGCTATATCTCAGACTGCTATTCAATAATAAACAGGATACACTATTTAACAGTAATGTGCATGCTTGAGACATGCATGTAAAATCTAGTCATCATTATTTGAAGACTTCAATCTTCCCCTAACTTGCCAAGAAGAATAAAACCTCCAAGTATAACCATACAAATATAAGCAGCCAAAGTCAGTCATACTGGCACCACCAACCTTCCTTGATTTAACAACTTATCATTTCTAAAAGCTAATCTCTTGGCTCACCATGTATCTACCACTCACCCATCACACTATTAATCCACAATCTCTTAATACAAACACTCTGAGCAAACTGAATAAAAGGAGGGTATACATTGGCCAAACAACTGAGGCAAAGTTTAATTATTTGGCCTAGCAAGGGTGTTTGAATGGCAAAAAGTCTGCAATGCAAATGAATGCCATTACAAGCCCTTCCATCTTTACTGATTCATCAGTAACCACAAATGCTATAAGAACTGGGCCATAAATATAAGGCAAAATATGGTACACTCACCCTGGCAATGAGGGGAAAATGCTGACTGATCACTTGCAACCAATTATTCATGCAAGTCAAACTATATGCCATGCCATACATCCACCATAGACCTCCATCATAACACTCAATTTGCAAGCACAACAATTTTGTGTCACATAATAAAAGGGGGTAGGAATGCTGAAATGAGGGGTGAATTTTAAATAGTGACTTAGCCTACTACTGGCATAGCTGATTCACCTAAGAGACCTCCTGAAAACATCCATTTTCCATCAATGGACTCTCCTTATTTAGAAGTTCACCTCACTGATTAGTCTCCCAATCCAATGTTAGAGGGACTCAGTAAATTCATGTGGCACCCAAACTATGCAAGAATAATAACCCCTGAGGCCTGCAGATGGCTGTCCATGCTTTCTCTTATGTTGGTGTAGCCCAAAGACTCCACTACCAACATCTCCAATGGAAATCTCCAACATCAGCCTCAGCAAGTTAATGTTGCACCCCACTTTGATATGCACCTCTCCTTCAGAATAATCCTTGGTCCAGCACAGATGGCAGTGAAATGGGCTCATGAGTGGCAACAGAAAATCCCCTGAAAACTGTTCTGACAGCCTCCCTGCCTACTGCCATGCCAGAAGAGCAAAAAACCCCAAACGAGAGCCATAAGGTCCAGGTGAAGACCACCTGCATTTTCTCAAGGGATGAACAAGCTATAATGCAAGATGTGAATATTCTACCACTACAACCACTGAAAATCTACTATTCTCAGCTGTTTAAACACATGTTCCTAGCCAGGAAATCTTTCCAGAATCAGACAGGAAGCTTGATGTACCATAAGGGTAGAAATAGTGATTGGTAAGCCAGATAGCATTATAGCATTAACCTAAAATTTACACCCATGGGCCTTACTAGCTATGTCTATTGCCAAACCTTCTCAAACAAATCTACCTAGTAAGCTAAGCCCCCCCCCCCAAAGGAATATTCATCATGCCCCTTGCCTACTCTGTTTGTCTATCTAAATTCTGGCAGTAGCAGATTCCCTACCCCAGCTACCAGCCCAGTTATATGAAAACACACACAAAATACCTACCTAACCACTCATGATCTACAAAAGAAAAATTTTACTCACCTATACCATGAAACTACCTACCCTTGTACCTGTACTCTGGCAATTCGTTTCTGGCAACTATTATCTCTTCAGAATCATCTGTGCCAAAAGACCGAAGACTTCACCATCCCTTCATTAAATACTAGCTACCTCCTTACCCCCCATAACCTTCCTTTAGGAAATCATACCCGATATAACCTAACTTTTAAACCCCACCTCCAAATTCACAAATACCCTCCTTTCCACCATACCAAACTATTAACTGCATAATCTTCTTTTCTCTAATTATAATCCATGTATTCCTTAGGCAGGCACTCATGGAAAAAAAAAATCTGCCTGGGTAAATGCTTTCTTCCATCTATGTGAAGGAATGTTGCAAACTAGATTTTTTTCTGACTTCTCCATAACTCCATCTGCAGTGAAGTGGAGGTCAAAGTTTTGAATTATAGTCTCCCATTTTCAGTCATGTAACAAAATAGCCTAAGAGACATTAGTGGCCGTGAAGAAGTCATTTTGCCCACAAATTGAGAGGAAAGTATCAATATGAGTGCAAGCACTAAAGGGGAAAATGAATTTACTGCATGCTAGAAGAATTAAGACTAAAAATTTATTTTATATGTGAAAACATTGTACATTGACTATTTTCACTAATGATAATGCCAAAAATGGTAACATTTTTACCAATTTTTTTATCATATTAAGATGTTGTCCTGTTCGATTCTCAGCTAAAGCGTCTTCTGTGTGGAGACAAGCGTGAATGGGCATACCTTCATTGAAGGTTGTGCATCAGGGCTGGCAACTCGGCATGTAAAACTCTACTGCCAATCATTAGCGGACCAGAGTTCCGCTGTGGCGTCAACTAACCGGAAAAAGCCGAAAGACACAGCAGCAGCATTTGGAAATTGTGCAGCTTTGAACATGTTGTGTATGTGATACTAGGAGAAGTTTTCTGCACAGAAATAATATATAGACTGCTTTAGTATCCCTATATGTCAGAACAAAAAAAAAAAAAAAAGGATTTTCTTTCTTTCTTTCTTTCTTTCTTTCTTTCTTTCTTTCTTTCTTTCTTTCTTTCATGTTCTTTAACCAGTTAAGTGAACTGGTCCACTGATCCTTTTCAGCTGCAAACTAGGATTAGTAGGCAATAACAAAATACAAACAAAATATGATTGACTTTAACAATTGGCTAAGCTTCTGGTGTCATTGAAAGGGGATCCAGTATCTGTCTGCCTGGGACGACATGATTGACAGACCATGATGCTTTGCCAGAGATGGTCTGCACCTGTAACCCCTGCGATTCAGGTTACTGGCTAAAGCTCTTGCCACTCCTATAGTGCCTTTTTTAGGCATAGTTCAAAGGACAAAACCACCACTGTAACAGATACAAGTATGCAAAATCTGAAGGTAATGCTACTCAGTGCTAGAAGTCTAAACCTCAAAATGCACTCTCTCGAGGCACTCCTAAAAATGGAGAACATCAATATCTGTGCAGTAACTGAGACCTGGTTCAAGGCTCTAGAGTGCACCCCTGCATACCAGGCTACAACTCTTACCACACTCTTCGGCCACCAAACCAGGACCGAAACACTAAAGGTGGAGGAGTGTCCATATTCACTAAGGATATTCACAACACCAGGCTAGCTGACCAACACAATGCGTCTGAAATTTTCCAGGTACAAATGACACTAGGTAAGACTGCAATCCAAATTGTAGCTTGTTATAGATCCCCCACCATGCCCCAAGATTCTCACTACACCTTTCTAAACATACTGGAAAATATTAAGATACAACCAAACACCCTAATACTGGGTCTTTTCAACCACCCTGCCATTAACTGAGAAAACTACTCATGTAAACACACCTTTGCCCAACGGTTTTTGGAATTCATGAATTACAGTGCCCTGGATAAACTAACCCTTAGTCCCATTAGGGGCTCCAATATCCTAGACCTTGTCATTACCAACATGGGAAATTGATGCTCCACACCTATGGTCATCCCCTTGTTGGTCATGTCTGACCATAAGCTAATCACCTTTGACATTCACATTCCACTTCCACCCCTCCTAGTAAGGAAACCTCCATAAAAAACTTCTCCAAAGCCAACTTCATGCTATTCAAGTCAGAAGTGACAAACTTTATGACACCCATGCAGATGGGAACTGAATGTTCAACTGCTGAATCCTACACTAAGGAACTACAAAATGAACTGGCACCACACCTAAGTGTCATGTTTAATCATAGCCTCACCTCAGGCTTCATGCCCACTGAGTGGCACACAGCTAAATTTATCTCACTCCACAAGGGGGGATCCACCTTGGATCCCGGGAACTAAAGCCCCATCAGTCTGATGAGCCTGATCTTCAAGGCCATGTAACGTATTATCATGGAACTTATAAACAAAGACATTGGCAACCTTCAAGCACTGTACCCCATGTTGTTTGGGTTCGTAAAGGGCTGATCTTGTCTCCTGAACCTGATTGACTTCTTCAAATCAGTCTCCACAGCCGTGGACAAGGGTAAGGTCGTCCACACAGCCTATGTGGACCTTGCCAAGGCCTTTGACACCATCCCCCCCTCTGGAATCATAGATAAACTTACTAAGCTGGCCATTAATCCCTACGTCACTCAATGGGTTGCCAACTGGCTTACTGACAGAACCCACACTGCAAAAGTAGCCGACTACAAATCCAGCTCCAGACAAGTGACAAGTGGAGTACCTCAGGGTTCAGTCCTGGGACCGCTCTTGTTTGGCATCTACTTCTCCGAAGAACAGGCCAACACTAAGGGACTCTGGCAAACAAAGTTCGCAGATGACTGCAAACTGGGAGCCACTATTGAGTCCCCAAATAATGTGGATATTCTACAAAAGGACCTTATAGAAACAGATGCTTGGTGCCAAAGCCATGGGCTCAAGCTGAATGCCAAGAAATGTATAGTTATCCCCTTTGGGAAAAAACATGTACCCATGAATTACCAAATAGGTGGCAGTACACTAAACACCGAAAGTTTGATAAGAGACTTAGGGACACAGGTGGACAGTGGTCTCACCTTCAATAACCACATCGCCACAACACTCAGGAAATACTTCTATGTGGCACACCTCATCACTAAGGGCTTTTCATCCAGAAAAAAGGAGGTCATTGTCCCACTGTACTCATCCCTCACTAGACCCATTATAGAATACAACGCCCTGTTTGGTATGTACCTCTCAAGACATCTGCAACAACTAGAAAGGCCACAGAAATACCTCAATAAAAGAATTACAGGCAAAAAACAGATGCCCTATGCTGACCATCTAAAAAAACTCCACCTATACTCTGTTGCATATCGTCTACTCAGAGGTGATCTCTGCTTAACATGTCAAACCCAGAGCTGTTGGACATGCTACACTTAAAGAAATCACAATCCCTCAGAGATTCATGCTCCAGGGATCTAAATCTTATCATCACAATGAACAAAACATGCTGGAGGGATAGGTTCCTCACCCAGAGACTCCCCAGACTCTGGAATACACTGCCCATACATGTCAAGCAGGGCACCTCTTTGGCCCTCTTCAAAAGGAACCTTGATAATTGGATGGGGGATAGGAAATTCACCCCGGGGATCACGTCAGTCACCCTGCTAGACAGGGGTCCAGGGAAGTAAATACTGTGGGAAGAAATAGCCAGGGAATTGTTATGGCTAGGCTTGTATAGGCCCTAGGACAGATAGCCTAGTACCAACCTATGAACCTATATATACCGATTACAATAAGATGCTGACACATCACAAAAAAATGGAAGTGGTGTAAATAACATACAGATAAAATACTATACAAAGTTGTATATATAGTAGGATGTAAGTTGATTAATATGAAAATGACATAAAGTGTGATGTGTAAGCAAATCAAATGAAATGAAGAAGAGGTTGTATCAGAAGTAGCTTTATATCTTACATAATACACCTGCTCTGACATATTATAGAATACTTATACAGATAAGTACGCGCCTTGTCAAATGTACATACAAAGAGGTATTACACATTAAATGCATTTAATAACATCTTTTCTGAACTGGCACTCATAAAAAGTAACACCATACACAGACCCATCTTAGTGACAATTCCTGTTTAAATCTATAGCATTTTTACTTTATTACACCTATGATTGCATATGCTTCTGTGAATGCTTTATCACAAAAGTGTGATTAGCACTGATATTGAAATGCTGAAGATGGCCTCAGCCATGTATTTGCTAAAATTATCTTGCATGCGTCATGTGATATGATTTCTACAAGAATAGATTACTGACACTACAAATAATTTCAGGTATACTATGAAACAGATGGAATTTGAGTTCTTCACTTGCATTTGAAGTTGAAATGCTAACATTTCCTCTGAAAAACAATTTCACAGTTAGAATAATTCTCCACACACCCCACATTTCAAAAACATATGCTTGTTAGTGATAGAAAATGAATAGTATGTAAGAGTGGAATATTGGATTCTATCATCTTTTAGCAGCCTTCCAGTCTTTAATTGAGCAGTTCAGTTTTATATTATATGACTCACATCTCAAAATTCATCCTTCACAGTATTAATAAGGCTTTGAGTCACACAAGCATCCTGTATAATCAATGTCTCCATAGATGACATTCACAGAATGTCAGTATTTAAGATGAAAACATAATGAGTACAATCTCTTGCATGGATGTGGGGCATAAGCCTTTGAAGGAGTGCAGCTAATTTACTTTCATTTTTTCCCTCTGTGTTCAGAAGTCATAGTAGTATCACCCTCAAATACATTGCAACCTTTAGAAGTCTAGGAGACAGTTTTTTTTTTCTGTACAATTCTGTGCTGATTTTAAAATTTTTAAAAGTGATCTGTCACTGCTCTTACCTTCATGATTGTTGTATTGTTTCAGTGCATCCGTCTGTGGTTTTGCCATAACTGTTTCATGAATTGTGATTATTGTAACTTTTGTTTCTGTTATTTTTCATTCTGCAATGATCTGCCTCCATGTAATTCTCAGTGTAATGCCCTCTGACCTTTGATCACATATAAGGTATTCCACTAAGGCTGTATGTTCAGTATGTGAAAAGTGATTCTTAGGACTTTTTTTTCCAGTGATTGCATTGGTGTCCAAATTATTTGTTTAACTCCTAATTTTGGAGTTCTAAATCCATACAAGAATGACTATCTTTTGAATTCATTAGGGAGTTCAGATGACAGTGATGTTGAAGTTTATGAGGTTGTGTAGTTTCCTGTAGTGAAAGGTATTTTGGAAATCATGAATAGCATGAGTTCTTCTCAGATATAATTAATTACTTTTGATGTTGAATACATTACTTTCATTTTGTGGTCATACTTACTGCTATCACTGTTGATTCCCAGGGGTGAATTGTTGCTTTTGGCAATGATCCACTCATGCCAGCGGTCGACATTCACAAAAAAATAAGTTTTATAATGTCAACAGAAGCTCTGTCTTGACAGTTTCAAGTAGGAGATAAACAAATCCACCAAAAAAGGCACACATAACAGTTACTGATATTGCAATTCATGCAAAACCAATCCAAAATACTTTTAAAAAATTGTGGCAGACCACTTTAAGAATGCAGGTCCATCACCGTGGATAGGTTGAATAAGGCAGTTGATAGGCTTAGCTTAGAATGAAGGCCTAATTTTCTGGTAGGCATGTGAGTTGCAAGCAAATATAAAATGTGGCAATTAAAACAAGATGAAGCAGTACAGAATATTATATTGAAAATTGTCTAATTGTCATGGGACTGATGTTTAATGTCAATTTGTAAAAAAAAAAACATAAACAGCATCACCACCATGGCTGCTGTTGGCATGTTATGGATTCTGCAGTGTTTTATTGAAACTGGTTCTTGTATTCAAGATTTTGTACTTCAATAATTTCTTGAAAACTAGGAGGAGGCTATGGTTTTAGGCAGACATGAATATAGAAGAGAACCTGTATATCTGAGTAACTTTTAGGAAATATCATAAAGATTTTGTCTAGTGCACTTTTGGGAAAGATCATGCCAATTCCATGCAGAGCACATCAGACTATTTAGCTAAAATACAGATGAATCAGTAATCAGTTATGCATACTAAGGCAAATAAAAACCAAAAACCACAGAGGAGAAGATTGATGTCATCCGCATATTAGTTGTCAGACTGTGTATGCCAAAGGACTTTGCACACAATGCTTAAACAAGGAACAGATTACTGAATATATTGTGCCAGTGTCTGTGCTATTCAAACACCATTTTCCAGCATGTAAAATAGAAGAAACATTTTTAATTCTTAGGGGAATAATGATCAAAATAGTGACAGTAAGCAGCATTACGCAATGGTACTATCCACTCTGTTTGGAGTGAAGAGGAAGTAATAAAGGCATAGACAAAGATACAAATGTTTTGACTCCCATCCTGAATTTTTACCTTATATAATGTAAGACTTCAAGCTGTACAGCACGTAAGACATACATCATATAAAGGATAAATAAAATAAAGAAATGCTTAGAAAATAAGTTATAATTGCATCATAACATATGGTGTATGCAACATGCAATGTGGCTGCATAACAAAAAGTCCAGAGTAACACAAAAGTGCAGGTCAGAGAAACTTGGGAATGGATAAGGCAATTGCAAAATACATTGTGGAACAGATGTCAACTTATTAATGTCATGACAATTTACATCAGTAATAATAATATTAGACTTCTGCAGATTGGTAAAATTTGTGCTTTGCAAGTTGTTTTCAAACTATATTCAAAGAACAAAACTCAGACTAGAAAAATGAATTTTTTGTGCTAAATTTGCCTAATGCACTGAGACAGATGTAAAGCAAAGCGCAACAGCTGTATAAAAAGCATGGAAAAATCATAACAGATAATAAATTGAGGGAAAAAAATTACTCAAACAATTCGGTCATATAATAGAGCTGTTGAAAAATAATACAAGAAACTTAAAAGAAATCTCTTTTGCACACATATGTATTAGAAAGTAATATGCCTGTATATATGACATAAAAGAGAAACATGAATGAGAAACAAAATGTAATCCAGAGGATTTAAACTATCATCTGGGTTTACATTGTGTGACTGTAAGGAGGTCATTTTACCAGACTTTACTCTCAAGTTTCTACTTAAAGTAGGCCTCAATGCATTTGAATAACCCTCGTAACAGAACATATAAATAAAATAAATGAATAAAAGTAGTCTTTTCCATGCATTGAATCAAATGATCCATCACAAACCTGCCCAGATGAATACAATTTGAAAATCTTGTTGTTAAGGATTCTACCCAATTGCTTGCCCTCAAACATGTAGGCTAATGCCAGAGTTGTGCACATTACAGAACTAATAAATAACTAAGTCAGTCTGCCAGAATAATGTTACCAATACTATTAATATAATCCTTACAATAGAAACAAGTCTTCTCTATCAAATTCTCTGTATCATTTTAAGAGCCTCCTCTTGAGTCTGAGACCTATTCCTTCCTCACAGTCACTTTCAACACATATCTAAAAGGCCAAGTGTTTTTTATGTCTATGTAGACAACTAACGTATGCTGCTTCAGAAACCAAACACTGAAAACCACAAACACTAAACCCTAATAAAACATGTCCCCTAAATTCACTAATATTTATTGAATGGACAAATTGAAAGAGATTTCTAACATAGCGAAATAACAAATAATTAAAAAAAAACTTTATATGCCACAGATGTACATTGACTTTGTCTCTGAAAATGAAAAAAACTAAAGGAATAAAAAACAGCCCTCTTTATATACATCCCATACTACATCCAGTTGTTGTTGTTGTTTTTCTTTTGGCTTTTCCTGGTTAGGGGGTCACCACAGTTGAACTCTGGCAGTCAATTTTTATGGTGCCGAGGTGCCAGCCCGAAGCCCAACCTTCAACGAAGGCATGCCCATTCACACATGTCTTTTGAATGACACTCAACCACGAGGAGGACATGCAGACTCCACACAGAAGGCACTCCAGCCGAGAATTGAACGGGAAAACCTCTTGCTGTAAGGCGACAACGCTACTGCTGCACCACTGTGGATTCCTCCATACTACATCCAGTGAAATCAAATAATCCTCCAATAACACACTGACCAAAATAGAGAAATGCAACATATTCTAACTGTACCCTAACCAGTAGAAAGAATGTATTACAAAAAACAGTTAAACATCACTCCAAAAAATAATAATAACAAATTCCTGCTTAAAGTAAATCCAATTCCAAATCAAGAACTTCCCTTCACAAAAAAAAAAATCAAGTCCTATTACTGTTCTGCCTTGCAAAACAACAAGCTAGAAGTAGAAGCAGCAATGTATAAAAAAAAATCTTAATTCCAAGAAGTAACACTTGTCAGCATCCATCATTACTTAGATTATTCCCACACATCTCACTGTTGTCGTTGCTACAGAGGTCTGGATGCTTGCAAGAAGGTAAGGAAGGCAGCAACTATAGAAAAAAAAATAGTTCATCATTTTATTTTACTTGTGATTAGCGGTTGAGTCCGACTGGGCCAAGTGGCCCATTTTCAGCAGAGACCTAGGGAGAAATGCTCTAACTAGAAAATTTACATATAACATTAACATATAATAAAATAAAAAAAAAGCGTAAAAAAAAAAAAAAAGTACAAAGTGTTATGATAATTAAAAGTTATAAAAAAAAATAAAAAAAAAAAAGTAAAAAAGTTAAAAAAAAAAAAATAAAATAATTATTTGTCTTGATTTGTTATTCTTGGTGGTTTGTAGTGTTTAGTATATTATACTGGAATTCTATTAGGTATAGAAAGGTTTGTAGGTAAGGTAAAAAGAAAAGGAGAAAAATAAGAGGAGGGAAAAATATAGAGGAGTAGAATAATAGGGTAGGAGGGTAGTTTAGAGGTGTTAGTAAGTTGTTAGTAATAAAGCAGTTTTAGTTGCATTAACAAAAGCAGTTTTCACACAGGGTCACATTATAAGTAGAGGAGGTTTGGTGCAGGTTGGTTTTTTGTTGTTTGGTTTGAGATTGTTTTTGGGGTGGTTTGAAATTGGGAGTAGAGGTGGTTCCATAATGTAGATATTCTGTAATGTGGAAGATCTCAGTGATCATCATAATCATTTTTAGATTTTTTAGATTTTTTTAGTTTTTTAGTTGGATTTAGTTGGAGAGGCTGAATAAAAGGGAGATGGAGAAGAGCAGGAAATAAGAGTGGGGGGGAGGGCTGGGGTTGGAAGATGTGCATGATTTTTAATTGATTAAAGGTAAGTAAGTTGGGGCGTTCAAGCCATTTTAGGTGTTGAGTGCTATGCAGTGATGTATTCTGTATGGTAGGTTTGAGGCCAGTCTTGCTATCTTATTGTAGCATGGATATCTGATTAGGTCAGATTTATGGAGATTTGTGAATACTGGGAATGCATATAGTAGAGAGGAAATAAGATGAGTCCTAGAAATGGCCTGTCTAGTGGATTCGGTGAGGTAAGGCTCAATACTGTAGGGAGAAGCTAGCTTGATGTGTACTTTCTTGATAGTTGTTGCAAGGTGTTTGTCAAGTCTACATAGTACAACTTCATTTTACGTGTTCTGCCATATGATAGATAACACAAAGCCAATAAAAAAATTCATCCTGTACTTTAAGTTTTCTGCTCTTTATTCATTTTGTTTCTTCCATGCTTATATGAAGTAGTTTTCAGGTGTGCTGTCAAAAGTCATCAGACTGCCAGTATCTTAAATATGGCACTATGTTTATTCATGTGAATTTTCAAGCCTTTTTAGGCACTGAGTCTCAACAAACCACAAAGAAATATATTCCTGTATTGATGTCGATTAAATGTCTCAAGTTAAAAATGCATCTCATACTCTGAGTTGTTAATTGGAAAGATTTATATTGTTATTTAAATATCATGATACTTCTCTCCTACCATCCTTGGGACTTCTTCTCAATAATACTTTTGATGATTAGATTGAAGCTGTATGGTGTTACTCAGCATGACTGAAATATTTAATTTAAATGACAGGAATATTAAAACAAACACACTTGCTACATAGTTGGTTAGTGCTGTATCAGCTAGATACTGTTTTTAAAACATTGTTAAATGATTCTATGCTTGACTCTGAAATTACATCACAAGGGTATCAGGTACTAAGCTTGTTCAGGAAATGAAAGTATACATGAGATGTATAATTTCTGCTCCATATTAAAATAATGTGATCTTATATTTTATACATAAAGAATGTGTAACACTATGTATTAAATTAAAGCAAAATGCCTAAGTACTGTATCTGTCTTCATTTGTCTCCAGCCGAGGGTTGTCATAATGGCTAAGGTATATAACCTCACAGACAAGAGATACATGGTTTAATTCTCACTAAGAGAAACTGTCTCAGCTTAAAATGGCCCACAAGCAGGGCTGGAACAAGCACACAGCAACTTAAGCAGCTGCCTAGTGCCCGTTGCTGACTAAAGAGAGGGTGAGGCATTAAATGTGCAAACGTTATACATATTAAAAAAAAAGTGCAGCCCAAATTTCTTAACTCCCAATTACCCAGGTCCACTTGGCAACTTTGTTTTGATGTGTAACAGCTCCTCTAATTGGCTCAAATGTAAAGTCAATGAGAGTAGAGCATTTCATGATAAAACAGAACAATTATTTTGAAAAATCTGGTACCAATGTTGCTATATAGTCAAGCAGTTGTGTATCTCCTAACTTGGAGCTACAGTCTTCATTACTACCTCAGATAGATTGTCTCAGAGCTGCTGTTTACTTCAGGCTGGATTGGGTTTACAGTTTCCAGATTGACTTCCTATTGGATGGAATCAGACCTCCTCATTAGGGTTGCCACTTGTTCAAATGCCCAGAGTGGGACATTTTTTATAGAAATTGGAGATTTTGCAGGACAAAACATACCCACGGCCAGTGCAAAGGAGAGAATTTCTCTTTTTTGCCAAAATAAAAGCTTATTATAGCATTTGGGTTGCTTATGCTATTTCATATAACATTTAGGTGTTTCAGTTACATAATAACTGTTTTATGCAACTATTAAAGAAAACTTAGAAACTATTTTTCTGATCTAAAATCTCAGGACATTTGCTATTTTTTAATCTTTTTTCGTGGGACACAACTGCCCAAAGAGGGACTCTCCCTCACAAAGAGGGACAGATGGTAATTCTACTTCTCATATGTTGCTATTTAACCATTTCTGTGGAAAAAGACATTAGAGTTTGCAATTATAACATTTGCAGTTGTGTTAGCTCCTAGCTCGGTGCTACAGTTTTCATTGTTTACCTAAGAGCTTAGAGGCTTCAGATTGGAATTAATGTTTACTTCAGAGGAAGTCAGAGTTATAGTTTCCAACCGGGTAGTGTATCAGATGGTATAAGACTAATTCCCCGGTGTTGATTTTAAGACACTTCTATGGAATCAGACCTCCAGCATTGCTAGTAAGCCAGTTTCCATGAATTTAGGTAAAGTAAATATGCAGGTGTGTGTATGTGTGTGTTTTATGAATGAAAAAGGTCTGATAAAAACATTTTTTATGGCAAAGGTGATTAAAAGTCAAGCTATAAGGCCAATCAGTAGAATTTCATAGTTCAGGAAATGCTCATGAACCATTTTTTTAATTTTTAACATGGTGGTAAACCTTTATCATCTGAGGAGTAGGCAGTCATAAAAGGGGACTATGATGGGTCACTTTTTTGTGTGTGCATGACCTTGTGTCTAAATGCTTCTTTCTTTCATACTAGAGTAGTTCTGTACAAAGGAAGGAATTCATTGTAATAAACAAGTGCCTTCTCACATGAGCCATGTGACATGCTCATTGGGTATGATCCTTGGAGTCCTTGTTTTGTTGACTGCTGATATTTTGTTAATTATTTAGCTGTGAATAAAATGGGCAGCACAAAAGTTTCCAGCTTTCTGTTAATGCTGACTATTAAGACATTTTTTTAATTTAGCTTGCCTTTTGCAGGCATGCGAGTATAAAATTCACTATGTTGGGCTACTGAAGTTTGCCTTTTACTTCATGTGGAGGAGTAAAGGTTATGAATCATTATTAATGAGCTACTTTGTGTAGTGCATGACTGTATCTTCTGTCTTTTTTTGTGACACTGACCAAGTCACTTAGCCAAACAGCGCTCGTGGGCCACCCCTAAAAAGGGTCACATGTTTTCAGTGGCTATTCCAAGCTGTTAGCAGATATTTTGTACTTTGTTTTTTGAATTCCTATACCCTTCACTTGGCAGCTAATTAGTGCTTCATTATAAGGAGTTTGACTTTAACTCCCAGTATGCATCTTGCAGTTTAATGAATTGACAGATGCACTCTCAGTAAATATGACTTACAAGGGAAGAGAAGTTTTCTGTTGTTCATGTAGTCTTTCAACTTGACAGTATTTTGTTTAACTGTTTAACAAATGACTGTCAGTGTTTTGCTGTAAAATCTAAAATAAACAATTTAAATTAAATCTAAATATCTGTGATCATAGTAAAAGTCAAGATGAAGCTAGTATTCATACTGGTAATTGCAGAAAGACAGCCAAGTAATGAGATATTGGTATAGCTGGGGGTATCCTTCCTAGGACCCCATTTAACTATGATTTGATTTTGTCCAAAAGGGCAGTTAGCATAGTACTTAACTATGAACAAATCACTGACTGAAGAACTAATTTTTTGGAAGAGTTCCAGCATAAAGATGGAATTAATTATACAGGAAGATTTAATTATTGTTTCAAAAAATAAACAGCATGGCTTTACTTGCCCATATATAGAGCCTTATTGAATTTATCAAAAAATAACCTTTTGTTATAGACAAACTAGGCAAGCATCTGGCTTTGAAAGTCCAGAGTTTGATCTTGACAGTGATACCTGACTATTCCTGCAGTTAGAATCTTGTCTAATTCTGTATGTGGCCATGTTATCATATTTATTGTGTACTGAGGTGAATTCCATATGAAGCAACAGTTCTGCTTCTCTTCTAGAAACATGAGCCTTTATGAATTCCAGCATTTTCATTCAGGATTAACACTTCATTCATACTTCTCCACCCCTAAACTCAAGAATGGGGGTGGATACAGAGATTCAAATATAGGGACAATTTGTAAACATTGCTCATCAAATTTAAAAAGTTGGCAGAATAACAAGTTTTGCATTATCATGACTTTTCTGAAGAAGATGAAGTCTGAAACTCAAATCTCTGTTTTTATTTAGTTACTTCAGACATCAATGATTTGCCAGAAAACTACAATTTTTTTGAGGAACAGACCAAAACTATGAGCCAAAAATCTGCTCATTGTTAACAAACCTGCACAGTTAAAAGGTGTGACTTTATTATGCTGTTCTTCATGCAGTTCTACAGGATGGTACTGTGCAATATTTTAACATATGTGTAGTATGTGTAGTGCGCAAGAAGAGGGTCTGACTTATGGACATCCTCTCGATTAATCCTAGATAAAATCATTTCTGGTCTCACTGGGCCCAGCTTAGGACAGACCCCCTAAGTTAAAGTAACTTCTTCTTCTCCTTTCATCTTTTCCTGGTTAGGGACCGCCATAGTGGAACAATGGTCTGCAGAACGATTAGCAGTGGAGTTTTACAGTGTCAAGTTGCCAGCCCGGTGCCTAACCTTCCACAGAAAGCACACACTCACACCTTGAGCCAATTTCAAGTGTCCAATCCACCTGTAGCATGTCTTTGGGATGTGGGAGGAAACTGGAGCACGCAGAGGAAACCCGCACAACCGCAGAGAGAACATGCAGACTCCACACAGAAGGCACCTCAGCCAAGAATTGAATCAGAGAACTTCTTGTTCTGAGGTGGCAACCCTTAAGTCAAAGAAACAAAATAAAAGGAACCATATTTAATGGAAAAATAAGCTATTTTATTTCAGATTCCGTAGCAAACAAATGTTTGTAGTCCATATAATTTTTTTTTAATTTAGTAATAATCCGCATTTGTCTCAATTTCCTGTTTACCTTTCCATTGTCTAAGTAATGAGGAAATTACTGAACAAGTTAGAAGTGATGACCCAGCCTACAACAAGGCCTCTGCCTACTGAGGCTGTGGGTTTTATTTTTGTTTTATGTTTTGTTTTGTTTTTTTCAAACAGTAACTCCAAGTGTGCTATAAAAGCATCCTCAATAGCTAAAGCAATCAGCTGTAACCATCACCAGGCTTCTGTCTAGTTCTTGAAAATGTGCATGTCCCATGGTTTTCGTTTTTATGTTTGTTAGTCCTTTTATAAATGAGAATTATGTTATTTTATTTAAATGAACTTTTCTACACTTTCTGAGAAGGCATTTATTGTTTTAGTGCAAAAATCCATATTTTACTAGCACCAAATAAAAAATAAACTTGTCATACAGCTTCTTTGGTGTCATTTATATAAAAAACTCTTCAAAATGTGGACATTCAGTGATCAGCAAAGACCTAATTTGTGATTATCAGAATGGTTTCACATCTGCACTGGGACCAGAGAGTGACCTTTTAGATGTTGTTGAGACCATACGCACTCTGCTGAGCCTTGTCAAAGTAGATGAGTCACTTGTTCAGGTATTTCAGAGGCTTCAGACTCTGTTACTCTTTCAATATTACTAAAATCTCTACATAGGTGTGACCTTTCCCTCAGTGCTTATAGGTAATTCAAAAGCTACTTACAAGGTGTGAACAGCAGTGTAACAGAATGCTGCCATTTCACCTACCTCTGCTGTGTTGCTTGGTATTTAATGAATCTCTGTACCAGTGAAACTGCTTTGCAGTTTTCCTCATTGACAAAAAAGGCCGCAGCAAATTCTGTAACCCTGGCAAAATCTAACTTTAACAAAATAAAACACCAATCAGATATGACCAATTGCAGGAAAACAGAAACATAGTTTAAAGAGTTAACAACAAAGACATCTTTTGATAAAAGCAAGTACAATACAAATATACACAAGCAAAGCAAACAACCGCCAAGGCAGTTTACGTGCAATACAGAGGTACAAAGATAAAGTAAACAGTGGCAAAAATTTTTGAATACAAAAATAGTGAAATGTTATATGCAAAAGTAAATATACAAAGATACAGAGGATGAGTGTTAAAACAGGCCATTTACAGAATGAATAAGTGTTTCACAAACCAAACATGGAGGTCTGATTACAGGTTTTGGTTGGCTAATGCAGTAAATGTATTCCTTTCTGCAATGGTCTGTACTCTGTACTTTGTTAGGTGATATGGCCAGTGGAAAATCATTTGAATTCAGCTTGTTTGGCTAGGTAGGATTTTAGTTAGTGTCTGAAAAATATAATTTGTAGTGTATCTTAGGTAGCTCGGCAGAGACTGACAGAAGTTGACTATTCTGTGCATTAATCAGGTGTTAAATGAGAAGTTATTTGTGATTTGTTAATAGTCTTTCAGCTTTAATAGGAACTATTTTTATGTTAGTTTTTGTTCTTATGTCTTTGGGAATGGATTTACAGAATTTAGCTACAAAGACAGAGTAATACGTGTTTCCCCTGTTAGTTGTTTGATTTGATGGTGATGGTTTGGTGTGGATGTTGAGATCTGAAATTCCTGTAAGATTTATATTTTGTAATGATGTCTGTTGCTGCTATTTATTTGTTAAGGTTGTGTAGGATGTTGTCAGTAGTTTTAAGTTTATTATTGTTACATTTTCTGAAGATCCAGCCAGTGTAGTTGTCAAACAGCAAAACAGTGGTGAGTTTTATGAAGTAGCTTGGGTGTTACTGTAACTAAATTAAGTACAGTTTTTGCAGAAGAAGGAATCAATTTTATTGAGCTTTTTTTCTAATACTCTAAGCCTTAATCAGTACTGAGGAGACAGAAGATTGGTTAAGTGTATTGGTTGTGGGAGGTATCTTTGAGGGTCCTGATTAGGTTTTTGCTAGACCAAAGAAGAAGTTAAAGAAGGAGGAAGTTCATTTTTATAAATATTTTAGTAGCTTCAGGCATGCTGTAGCAGGGGATGGGGGTCAAGGGTATATATTTATAGTTGGCTGTAGTGTTGGTATGTGCTTTTAGATGAGTGGGAAGATAATGTGGTAGCAAAAAGAAACAGCTGTGTTTGTGAGTATTTGAGGCATAGCTATGAATGCAGATACTATTGGTGATAGGGGTGGAAACTTCTTATAGTGTGTCTGTGTCATTAGTAATATAGTGTGTAGTATATTCAAGAAGGTGAATATGATTGCTTATAAAGCATTACTTCATACAGATATGAAAGGGTTGGGAGGTTGGAGAAGGGGGTGATTTGAGGAATAAGGTAGTGATGGTACAAGAAGGCAATTAGCCTGGAGGTAGAGTAAGCTGCCAGTGAGCTATACACTGCAATACATGTTAAACAGTGCTGGTAGAGAACAATGCATGCAATTCATGCAGAAAATCTTGTCTTGTCAAGAGTGTAGTTTAGTTTGAAGTAGATGTGCTCTGCATGATATGAAATGTAATTGACTAGATGCATTTAAGTGGGCTTTATTTATGGAACTATAAAAATAACCAGCACAGTGGAATGACCAGGCATGGAGGTGAGAAAGGAGAAAGCAGGCTACAAGCAGTTGAACAGCAGTAGCCAGTGTGCACATGAACACATTGACTTGTCCACTGAAGAAATGAACACTCAGGTCAGGACAATGGTGCTAAATGGAATATGCATGAACACTGAAGCTTAAGTTTCATTTAGAAAGGCTGTGGGGAACCCACTTCTGTTTGTTTGAAACAACAATGAGCCCAGTGATGTGGAAGCACAAGATTCTCTGCAGATAATCTATAAATAAAATCCATTAGTGCTAGTGTGAAAGCTCCTTGGCAGGCCCATAAATGTCCTCACTCACAGGCAATATTAACACTAGAAGCAGAAGAGTGCTGAGAGGTACTGCTTTCAGTGGGTCATAATTAAAGTAAAGATAGCAGATGGACAGAGTGAGGGAATTAAAAAGACATTAAATGGACACCTGTGCAGGCAGCTCCATAAGAGTATGTGAGTGAGGCCATGCCAGAAGTACCTTGTACACTCTACAATGGTTTAGTGAATGAATGCTAGACAGATCTGCTGGTGGGGTGAGTTAATACTTTGTGTTCACAATAACCATAAGTTGTAGCCTCTAGGAGTTAGCTTGCAAATCTAATAATTTGTAAGAAGGTCAGACAGCCAGTGTTAGGATCTTGCACTATCAACAAAGTCTAACTGAATGAACAGCAGCCAGCTCTTCTGGTAGAGTGAGATAATCCTTTGTGTTCACAATAACTGTAAGTTGTTGCCTGTACCAATTAGTTTGGACAGCTGCAGGGTTATAGTCATAGAGCTGCATCTTGCTACTAGAAAAACAAAGTTAACGGTTTTTGAGACTAAATGTATTTTTAGGTGATACATTTACTAAGTATTAAGCAACAAACTGACTTAATAATACCCTTTTAGATATCTTTAGGTCATACAGGAAATAATCTCCACTAATGTAAAAGAGGTAACTGTACACAACCAGATAAGATTTGACTTACACATAAGCAAAGTCCTGGGTGACACTAATCAGAAATTTGGTTATTTATAAAGTGTTTGAATTTTTCTTTTACCAAATACTATACAAGCCAGACTATTGGCATACTTGCTTACAAACCTGTAACTTTGGATGGAATAAAGAGGGGCCATTCTCCCAAGTGCAGGCTGTCAGTGAGGTGCAATAGGCAGTTGCTGATAGTGTGATTGAATTACTGTTACTGATTTATCTGGCTTTGAGTGACTTTGTTCCTTTTTTCTTTTTTCTGCTCCTCAACATTAAGTTTTTTTTTTTTTAATAATTTTTTATTTTCCAAATAATATAATGTTTAACAATACAATCATCAATAAACAAGTATCATAAACCTCTATATACACTATGTACAATTGACATGAACAAAGCAGGAGGAAGATAATAAAAAATATGAAATTAGTAACAAAAATGTATAATATTCAATTAATAAAGTATAAAGTTACACAATTATTTAGGGTTCATTTTTAATGTCTCAATAAGAGTAAAAATTTTTCCCCAAGGATTGTTTGCCCATGTTTTAGGTGAAATTCTCAGTTCCATCACTTTGATTTCTAATGTCACTGTTTCTTCCATCAATCTCAAGAATTCTTCCAGAGTAGGTTCTTGTGAAGACTTCCACTTTCTAGTTATACATTTCCTTGCCACAGCTAGTATGGAACAAAGTGGTTATACATTTTTTTTATTCATTCCAATAGTATCATTAACATTTAAGAGGACTAAAGGTTTGGTTAAAATAAAGGCATCTGTGAATATAGCTTGGAGAAAAATAATAATTTCTTCCCAGAAATTTTTTATATTAATACAATCAAAAAATATATGAGACCAATCAGCTTTACAGTTTAAAGAACATCTCCAACAAATGGATTTATCAAGTGAATTGAATGTGGCTAGTTCATCAGGTGTAATAAATACCCTGTGAATATATTTCCATGTAAATATTTTCCAAACTTGTAAATGAAATATTAAGTTAACAGAACACAAAAGATTTGTTTTACTCTCAATTGATAATTAGTGTGACATCATTTTGCTATGAAATTCCAGAATCTTGCATTAGGGTTAGTTTTATATGCTATCAATATTTTGAATAATTTTAAAATTAGATTTATCCAGTTATAATTGTCGTAAATAACTTCAGATATTAGAGTTATCAAATTTGGACTAGTTTTATAAGGAGGATTAATAATTTTACTATTAAGCTTCTTAACATATGATAATATGCTTTATAGTATCAATCAATCTACTGATGGAATGTTATATTTATTCTGAATTTGTTGAATGTCTAATACTACTTGCTTCTTTATACAGTGTTGTCAAAAAGTGAAGTTTTTCTCCTCCCATTTAATTAAAATAACATTATGAATTTTATTGAAGAAATTCTTTGTAGAGCTAAAAGGTATTATCAAGTCTAGCCAAATCTTAATATCTGTGTGAGTATATATACATCTTTGAATAAGTTGTAAATATTTATATAATTTAAGTTTGTTGATTTTGTTATATTATATTAAATGTTAACAGTCAATATGTACCACATCCTATTATTTTATTCACTTAATATACAATTTTTAATTATTTTATTTCCATTTAGAAAAATAATAGTGTGCAATGTTTTCCATGTTGAAGAATAATTAGGATCTATCCAATTAATGATAGTTCTTAATATGGAAGCTTTTATGTATGATTCTAGATGTGGAAGTTTAATTCCACCCATTTCCCAAGATCTAATATGATGTGTATAGTCTATGCTATTTCTTTTTGGATACCAATGAAAGTTTAATAGAATTGTATTGTTAGGTACTATAGGAATAGCTTGTGCAATGTAATTAATTTTTGGAAGTATTGTCATTTTTATTATTTGTAATCTGTATTCAAGTCTCAAGAACATTTTATTCCAGCTTACTATTGACATTTTTTTTATTAATTATGTTGCTATAATTTGTGTCTAATGTAGATTCCAAATTATCACATAGTGTTATTACTAAATATTTTATTATGGGAACTTGTTTTCCCATCACACAATTTATAGTTAAGGTAAATTCTCTCTTTTTATTCAAATGTATATAATTAGATTTTCCCTTGTTAAATCTAAGGCCGGAAATATGATAAAACCTTTCCACTATTTCATCTAGTTTTTGTACTGATTTCTCAGAGACAGATAACGTGAGTAAAACATCATCAGCAAATAACATCATTTTTTAATTGTGTTGACCATATACATCTATGCCTGATATATTAGAGTTGCGGTGTACTAATGAGGCAAATAATTCAATTCCTAAGGCAAACAGGATGGGAGACATCGGACATCCCTGCTTTGTACCTTTGGTTATTTCAATAGCCCTCAAGGTAAATGGCCCAAGTTTTACATAAGCCAAATTGTTTTTATAAATATTCTTTATTAGCATAATAAAATTAATAGGAAATTCAAACAATTCTAAAGCCTTAAAAAGAAAATCCCAGCTCACCGAATCAAAGGCTTTTTCTATATCCAAATCTACTATTAGAGCTTCTTGGTTGTTTCTGTTTAGAAAATCTATGAGTGTTAGAATTCTTTGTATATTGTCATGTGTGTGTCTTTTATAAATGAATCCTGTTTGATCCTCTTTTATTATGTGTGTCAATGATTTTTTAATTCTACTAACTAATATTGACATGAAGATTTTATAATCATTGTTAAATAAAGATATTGGCCTATAAGATTTACACTGTAAAGGGTCTTTGTTTTCTTTTATAATGGGTGTAATTAAGGAGCATCTCCATGAAATTGGAGTTGTGTTTTGTGCTAGAATTTCATTCAAAGTTTTGTGAAACAATGATATTACTGAAGATGGAAATATCTTATATAATTAATTAATTATTCCATCAATTCCCGGTGTTTTAGTACTTTTATTTTCCTTGATTTTTTTTAAGTAATTTCTTTTAGAGATATCTGTTTTTGAATGTCTAACTTTAACTTTTCTAGTATCGCCTTTACCTTTACTAATTTCAGGTCTAAGTTTGATGTATTAGTTATATGTGAAGTATCGTTATAATGGTCAGAGAAATAATGTTTAAATGCATCTAGTATATCATTTATATCCGAAACCTTTTTGTTTTTTTTCCTTCCTTCGTGTATAATACTTGTAATATTATTTTCAGTCGAATGTTTTTTTTTTAATCTTATCGCTAAATTATGCATATGTTTGAGTGATACGGCATATGACCAAGTTTTAACCTTTCTACAGCTATATTAGTTTTGTGAGTTAGGATTTTATTATATCTTTTGTTTAAGTCTTCCAATGCTTTTTTATGATTATTTTGTGTGAAAGTAGATGAATTAGTAGTGAGAACTGTAATTTGTTTTTGGATGTTACATAATTCTGATTCCCACTATTTTAGCTTGTCTTTATACCATGAAAGAATGTTTCTATTTAGATAGGCTTTCAATGTATACCAAAAATTAATTACATTTGTTTCAGTAGTGTAGTTTATATCTAAAAAGAATTGTACTTCTGAATCTAGCAAAGGTTTAAATTGTTTTAATTTTGTAATGGAAGATGGAATTTTTGACATAAAAATTAATTTCTTATAATCTGTATGTATTTTGAGAATTAATGAATTATGATTTGAAAAGGGACAAGGGATTATGGAACATGTTATTATTTTTTTAATTTAGCTCTTGAGATATGAAGACTTTATCAATTCTTGTATGTGTCTCAAATCTGTGGTCTTGGTGTGAAAATAATAATGAATTGTTCTTATAACTAAGTGTATCAATTAGATTTAAACTTTCTTCCCATTTCTTAAGTAGCTTCCCTATAGACCTGACACATAAATTCCTTTTGCTTGTGGTTTCTGATTTATCTAATATACAATTAAAGTCACCTCCCAAAATCAGATTTCCTTTATATACTCTAGTTATTAGATCCATGTGTTTTCTTATTGTCCCAACCCCAATATCTGGAAACCAATATATATTTACTAATGCCCAGAGTCTATTGTTATATTTTACTATTACTATGGCTAGGAGTCCTTCTTTATCTTCATATGTGTAAATGATTTCAGGAATACTGACATTTTTTTCCATAAAATTAAAGTTCCCCTTGTCTTTTTCTTATATGAAATGTGAGATAAGATCTTATATGCATTAGGATTCCAACTAAAGCTATCATTTGTTTTAAAGTGAGTCTCTTGAAGAAATACTACTTGTACTTTATTTAATTTCATATATCTTAATACATTAGATATTTTCCTTGGATTGTTTAAACCATTAGTGTTTAAGGATAAAAAAGGCAAGTCCATTCTCAGTATTTAACTTTACATCATATTTGTTTTCTATTATATTTTGTAATACCATACCAAATGTAAAATGTGTAACCACTGTGTTAATAATTCTCATTGTAGTCAATATTTTAATTTTGGTCAAATAACTTAAAATAGAGTTTAGTTCAGACCAATAAAAAAAAGAAAAATGCCAAAATTACTTGTATAGCAACAAGTATGTAAATATTTTTGTAAACCCTCTAATGTACATGAAGTAAAATACACTTCCAATCTGCTAGATGGAAGAAATCTAATAGATTGCATACCATAACTTCCCTCATGAAAAAAGAAAGAAAAAAAACTAACCCCTTTCGAACTCCAGTGCACCTTTTCTCTTATCTTGGAGATTTAAAATATTAGTTATTTTCCCTATATAACTATTAATAATGAATTAACATAGTGTATGGAAATGAGTATGGATTTGGTAATACAATTTAATTTTAGACTAGGTTAGACATCTTTTTCAGAATATAATCATCCTATCATGCACTACATAAACATTCATAAAGTAAAATCTCATTTATGACACAGTAAATGTTGCTTAACATTAGTTCTCTTTAGCCTGAGGGTAGTATATATACATATTAATAGTCTCCAATATTCTGATATGACCAATATACTAATGATTATGTCAAATAAACACTCTCCTACATACTAAAGATATATTATAACTGAGTGAAGTAGATTTGAAATGTATCAATAAGTGAAGATAAATATGGACAAATCTATTCAGAACACTTGAATCATACTACAAAAACTATGTAGTCCATAGAATGGACCCTTAGAGCTGTGTTCACTAGAGATGATAATGTAAATATGTTTGAGTGAACAATACATGTCATAAATCTCTATGTATCACTCATGTCCTTTCAATTAGAGACAAATGAAAGCATAACCAGATTCAGTTTATTTTATGTCCACCCATGAAAGTAGTTGTGACAAATTAAAAGAAAAAATGAAGGAAAACAACATTAAACCATAGTGATCATTCACTGAAAATGAAACAGAAGCAATTTGCCCTGATAAGTGGCCATGTGGGTGAGCAATTTATAAACTTCTTAATACCAATGCATAGTCATAATATCAATTCATATTATGCAAATATCACAGAATATTGAACAAAATGCTAGACAAGACAGAGCATTACTGAAGCTGTTCTGCACAGCCACAGTTCCTTAGAACCTTTATAATAGAGTTTTTATCAAAGACTGTGTCATGCAGCAAGATACAAGAGTAGGCAGACTCCCTTCTTTGTTATTAAATTGTTAAAAGTAATGACATTTTAAAAAATACGAAACCTATTACGCTGAACAGTGCCTTAAGAAATATCTCTAGTTCATATCTGTTTAATTAGTGTTCTACGTGTATTTCTCATCAAGAATTGCAATTTACAAATCTGTCTTATTTTAGTACTTGAAGCAGTAGCAAAAGCAGACCATGAAGACATTTTCTCATGGGCCCTTTACTTTAAAGAAATAAAGATGAAATTCCAAGGTGAACTCATTTTACCAACCATCTCACTAAGAAACTGATAACCTTATTATTTAAACAGTTGTCAATACTCAGTAAAAATATCAGCTGCATAATAGTCAGCTATACAACTAATGTCTGAAGGATTAAAGGTGGTTTATGTTATAAATCCCTGCCTTAACCAGATGCGTAGAATACAGAATATCATTTAGGATTTGCGTTTCTTAGGAGCCTATATCTGTAAATGTGTAATTCAAACAATTCTTGGTAAAATGAATGACATCTAAACAACTTTATTATGCTAATTTATGTGTAATTTTACTATAGGTTTCCCAGTACTTCCCTGTCATCAAGGCAACTCCCACAATATATCAACAGGCACTTGCAAGACTGTCTGAGATGCCAATTTTATGAGTTATAGAACCATGGCTTAAAGTTTTGCTGGGAATAAATCAACTGTTCATCATAGAAAATAAGTACACATGCCCACACAATTTAGTAGTGCAGTTAAACAACTACTTGCGTGTTGGTGCAAGAATTTTGGCTAATTACCAGCATCTTTGCCACTTTACTGAAAGTTGAACCCCACTTACCAAAGATTAGAAAGCACTAAAGGGTGAGGAGAGTAATCACTAAATTAATATCTACTGTATTCACTATTTATTTGGTTACTACTTAATCAATTCAATTGAACATGTCAAGGCAGTGTGAGCAGAGGAAAATAACAACACTGCACCGTACAGGATTTACTATGTAATCTAGTAAAGCAATGTACACATTATATTCAAATAAGCAGGAGTTATAAGCACAAGGTAATAAGTCCCTTTGTGGCTTCTGAAAATAGATGATTTATGTTACCAGGTTAATGAAGTATTCAGTATAATATGTCTAAAACCTGTCTTAATTTTACTTATTATGTGCACAGAAGTATGTCACAACTGCAGCTGATGTGTGCATCTCACACATATATTTACTTGCAACGCTGTAACAGATGCTTACAAAACTATCAGACATGTAATTTTACTGTATCACCATAGCATAGAGTATCTTATAGCTTAGGTAGGAATAATTCAGAAGTAAAAAAGGACTGTGTTTACTTCAAGTATAACAATGTAGTCTGTAATACTTCTATTACTTTTTCAATGGGATGTTATTCAATGTTACTGTAAATTTTTCTTTTTTGTGTTACCTACATGAAAAACAGCTACTCTGTCACTGATTTCACATCTATTCTTTTTATTTATTTAAAAGAAGTCAGGGTTTGTAGATTTTAATAATCCAAAGACCATGTTAAATGAGCTCAAAATATACTGCTTGTGCAATTGATATCACACTACAAGCGCTACCTTAACAAAAGACAAGCAGGGGATTCCTTAACTGACTATTTCCACCTTAAATCGTTCATAGCAGACAACGGAAGCTCTAACTAGTGCACAGGAATGTTTCAAATAACAGCCTTATCAGAACCCAAGAACGGAACTCTATAGTGACTCTTTTTTACACATAAAAAATATGGACATCTATGTTACTTTTAAAATGGGAATTTGAAGTGTAGTGAAATCTGTAAGCCACAGAAACTATGATTAAAAATTTTCAATTCCTATTATGCAACAATGAGGTGAACTAATTATACTATTAATGAAAAGGGAGATGAGAAGAAAACATTTGTGTATATGTTGTCTCTGTTCTTCCTTTACATATCACTAATTATACTAAAGTGAAAGATAACATTTGAAAGTGGTTTTCCTCACTGCCTATGAATGAGATGTAACTATATTTTTAGAAGTCACTCTAAGTTATAAAGCCATTTAACCTTATCAGACACAACCACTAGACTTGTAATGAGTATGTTGCATAAAGTATAGGTTTAAGAAAAAGTATAAATGTCTCAGAGTATAATATGCAATATAATAGATAAAATACATACATTTTGAGGTAAAGTCCAGAAGTCTATACCTTTGTCGATTATTTGAGAAATTTGGAAGACTGTGTAGTTTTAGAATCAGTTCTTTGTTTCTTTTTCCTTAAATCAGACCAAGTATTTTTTTTCTGGAGATCTTTTCAAGTTGCTGGAAACAGCCCAGTCCATTTCTTCAGGAATTGTGATGATATTATTATTCTTGATGAAGGTAGAAGCTTCTTCAATGTTCTTAAAGGTTCTCAAGTCATTTGAATAGAAAATTCTGATTTTAGCAGGATATACCATCTGCACTTTTATTTTATTTTGTTTGAGAAGTTTCACTAATGGCCACATTTTTTTCCTTGTTTCTAACACTTTTGCAGAATAATCATTGTCAAATCTGATCTAACTCTGTTTATATGTTATGGGACTTTTTCTCCAGGCTGTTTTTAAAATGAGCTCTTTATCCAAGAAGGACAGGAACTTTACCACAATTGATCTTGGTGGTGCATTAGGTGAAGAGGGTATAGATTTTCCTCTGGCTCTGTGAGCTCTTTCTATTCCATTTGATAATCCCTCTTTTAAATCAAGCACTTCAAGAAGCCAGGAATTCAAACAGGTGATGATGTCTTCTCCCTTTTTTCTGGAAGGTCAAATATTCTTATATTAGTTCTCCTCTCCCTCTTCTCTAAATCATCCACTTTATTAAGTATCCAGCTATTTTGGTGAAGTAAGAATTCTGTCTGATTTTCCTGTTCTTTGACTCTTCCATCTATGTCATTTAGTGATGTCTCCATATCAAGTAATTCACTTTGTTGTTGCTGCAGTATTTCTTTTAGTACATCTGTTTGCTTTTGGCAGTTTTCCTTGAGACTTTCCAAATTATCAGTGAATCTATCCACTTTCAATGACAAGTCATGTAATGTGGAAGACATCAGTTGTATCTCCTTCTTCAGAGTGGGTTCTGAGTGAGAATTCTTTAAACTGGCCATTACCAAACAGCTGTGCTGTGCTCCAGAATATTTTGACAGGAAAAACTCAATAATATTTCTTGAAATTTGGTAGAGTTGTAGTTCTTAAGTTCCTTGATATGTTTTTTTCTATTTCTGGTCAATGAAAATAATTTTTCCCATTTTCTAGTACTGTTTTGTGGAGCTCTAAAAAATGCTGCTTATCTGTTTGCCATCTAGACTCCGCCTCCCCAACATTAAATTTTGAGGAGTGCTGGCCTTGCTATGTTTCTTCTGGCCTCCTAATTTTTACAGATAGTGCACTTATTTATAAGCCTACAATCACCTTTGTTGTTTAATGCTGAACAAGGATATAGTAGGTTAAACTGGTTTCGTGCTGGACATCAAACAAGAAATATATCACTAGATTTCATGTCATAGTTGGAAATGGCTTGAAATTAACCAGCAACTGGCTTTAATAAAATTAACATTCTCAATGCAGATGGCACAGTGGTGCAGCAGTAGCACTGTCACCTCACAACAAGAGGTTCTCCAGTTCGATTTTTGGCTGGATTGCCTTCTGTGTGGGATCTGTATGTCCTTCCTGCATCCATGTGGGTTTCCTTCCATGTTAAAAAAACATGTGCCTGGAGCATTTCTCCCTGGGCCTCCACTAAAAATTAGCTTTGTTCCAAGTCGGACTTTCCCGGTAAACAAATAAATAAATAAAACATTTGTTCGGAACTTACTTCACTTGTTTAAATATGCAACCAAAGATCTAACCAGATGCAAACCATAATGTGAGATTTGATCTTCAGTAAGTTGCTTAATATATATATATATATATATATATATATATATATATATATATATATATATATATAAGTACATCTTCACTCATTAAAGCCTATAGCTCCTTTTTTTATTTGTCTAGTTAACACCCATAGCTCCTTATAGGATCCAAACCATTTTTGAGTCTGGCTTAATTATCTAAATGACTTATGAGCTAATAATAGTATTAGAAAGAGGAAGGAGTAATTAACAAAAATGTCACTAAGATTCTTATCGTAGGGTGATCCATAGTAGAGAAATGAATCACCTTTTAGCACTTATTATTCATATTTTCATTTTATGTTCATATTTTCATAACTGAGAGACCTTGGGATGTGGTGTAAAATGCTATGGTTGGAGAGAGAAAAAATAATTTCAATGTCCATTGATATCACAATATACTAGAGATACTGCAAGATTTTGTTAAATATTTATGACAATAAATAATGTTTCCAGATATACTTAACACTGCTTAAAAAACAAGTGGCTTACAAACTATTGCACAGCATCAGGTGAAAACTTCAACATTTTTGAAGAAAACTGCCACTGATATTTGTGCTACAAGGAACACATCTTGAGAGGCATTCAGTGTTATTTATATTGCTAATAATAATATAATCAAGCATATATTTCATATTTCTGTAAATATCTCAATGAACATGCACCCAGAGTGGAATTTCTTGCTGTCATGTCAAAGTGTTTGTCTGGCTAACAATAGTGTTCTAATAATATATGTCTAGATTATATAGTTTACATGGTATGACAACTTGTTTATGAAAGTTTAGCAAAAAGTATAATTCTGGGTTTATGTGAATTTTAACATAGTATTTATGGCAAGACTATGAATGTACTGACTTTTCTTGCTGTAAAGGTTACTTACTGGTAGCATTGCTATTTGTACAGTTTTAATAGCTTTTATTGAATACATGCATTTGTTTATCTTATGCTTTTAAGTTGATTTTTCACAAAATGCTCTGGGATTCAAGAAGTGTGTCGGTTGTTAAAGGTATGAAATTCTACACTGTATAGGTGCTAATGAGTTAAAAATTACAATGATACATGCTATCTTAACATTATATATAAGCTATGGAACAAACTTCTTTCTCAAAACAAGTAATATATCTGCATTAAAATGCATTTTTCCTGATGATACACATATGGCATATCTTGATAGCTTCTATGGCATTATATACCTTTTTTGTCTTTATTGAATTTTTTTACTAAAAATATGAATCAGGCATACAAGCGCCTAAAGTAGATCATTTCTAATAAATAAACAGGAAGAACTCAGCTGTGAGAATAAGGAATTCATTTTATCGAATGAAAAAAAAGTTATTTGTAGAAAATAAATCAAGTAAAGCAATAGCAATTTAAAGGAAATGACAGACTGTGAACAGAGTAATCTGGCATTTGACACCATTATATTCTTATACACAAAACATCACAGAATCTACCCCATGGGTTTTATATCATAGACCCTGTTACTAAAGGTGCAGAAACAATATGAATACCACAGATGGCATCTGCTTGGCACAAACACCTCCTTTTTGAGCGAGACTGTCTGTTGTCTTCTGAACTACCTTTTTTGCTATTTCAAATCTCTTTGTGGAAACGCAGATTCTGTCATATGAACTGTTCTGATCTTCACATTTCTTAAAACCATCCACAAGAAAGATATCTATGACATGCACAAAAACAGAAGTTTGTAGGATAATGAAAAAGCATAAATAGTAAATTATATCTATGTACAAATGCAAATACTACTTTGAAAACAGAAGAGTTCCTCGAGTCCTGCCCTATGTCACTATCACTATCACTATCAAATTCAAACTTAAAGCAAACCTCATGAATCCTTTAAATGCATATGTGTGCATTGTGTTTGTATCAGCAGAGGTATCATTAGCATTTGCTGAAACTATAAAGCATTTGACTCTGTGTGTTAATGTATTAACTTATGACATAAAATTGCCACTCAGTAGAACTTAGAAAACATTTGATTGCATATAATAGCATAACAGCTTAAAAATTATCTTAGCTTAACTATTATCTCAACCTGATATCCTGCTGAGCATGTTTATCCAAAGCTTATTTTCTTCACTCTTCGCGTCTCCTCTTCTTGGGAGGTTTGAACTTGTATTTAGCATATTTTCTTCACTATATACATTACTATTAGTCATGCACAAGAACTCATCTGAATTATTCATTTATTAAGCTGTGCTGTTCTGTTCATACTGTACTGATAGACACATACCACCAATTGTAAAGACTTTTTATTTTTGTTATGGCAAATTTCACCATCCTCTACTTGTACAGGATAATGCTGCCTTCATATCTATAGACATATGTCCTACCTTCATCATTATACAGTGAAGTATCTGTAGATATATGTTCTGTTTGTAAATAACTTTGTCACAGATGTAATACTGTATGCAAAGTTATATAGCCACTTACTGCACGTCATTCTCCACTCCTTTGTCTTTTATGTGCATTATCACGAGTCATGGCTGAAAAGGGTCCAAGAACAGGTCCATTGGCATGACAATAAATAAATGAATGAATGGATGTATGAATAAAGGCCACTTCTGCAGAGAAATACATGACTCTCTTGCCTAAGGTTAAGACTGTAATCTACTAATAAGATTTATTCTATATCACTGCACTTAATTCCCTTGGTATTCACTTGTGAATTGTGTGACTCTGAGCAAGGCACTTAACCAGAGGGTGGACCCATGTCAGTCCTGTAAAGAATTTGTGCATTCAGTAGACTTATCTGGCAAGCACAAAAAAAAAAAATAATAATTTTTTATAATTGGGAATTAACAGTATTGATTCTGTCAAAAAATTCATATCACATGTCTGCTGAATAATCTGTTACCTTGTAAAGAACAGAAACTGAGTCAAGTATTACAGGTCTACATACATGTAATCTCTAGTCAGCTCATTTCATATTTGATACAATGTAGTACAAAATGTATGAGTATGACGTTAAATATGCATAGCACATCTATACGTATAGTTTGATATCCCTGCTAAATTCACATATCGCTCAACTGTACAGATTTTCACAGAATGTCCATATTGTTGCCTCATAGTTTTGGTCTGTTCCTCATAAAAATTGTTTTTTGACAAATCACTGGGATGATCTAAGGATTAAAGTCACTAAATAATGACATGCATTTGAGCTTCAGACTCATATCCTTAAGAAAATGCATGCTAACACAAATCCTGTTATTTTAGTAACCTTCTAAGTTTGTAAGAGCTATATTTAAAATGTATAGCTATTTTTGGACTTTTGTCCCCCCAGTATGTCAGACTTTGCCCAACCAGAGGTTGAGAGGTATGCTCACTATGCAAATATAATGCTCTAGATTCCTGACTGGGTTTACCATAATATGTGGTCTGTTGGATCAGTTCTTTTGATTGTTGATGTTAGGCTCACATCTGAACTGCCCAGATTTTTAAGAATATCCAGATTTTTGCTTTATATTTTTGGTTTGTTCTTCATAACATTTGTGGTTTTCTTATACATTAATGAGTACTGAAGTCACTAAATAATAGCAGACACATACATTTAAGTTTCAGACTTTATATCCTTAAGAAAAATGTATGCTAAAGCAAAGTCTGAAAGCAAGTTTGTAAGTTTATATGAGCAACATTTAAAAAGTGTCCCTATTTGTAAGCCTTTGTACCCCTATTATTTTTGGCTTTGTCCAGATTTTTCATGCTAAGAGGTTGAGAGGTATGTTGTGAGGATGGATGGAGGATGTAGGATTTGCTGGAATGACCATGGGACCAGCAAAGCAGCTGTATTTTAACTGCCCTTGTAAAGGCAATTTCTAAAAGATCTGAAAAACTGTCCTTTTGAGGGCAATCTAAAAGGGCTGAACAGGTCTGGTCTGTGTGTAGTAGAAGCAAGCAAAGGATTAGTAGCAGCCTTCTATCAACTTCAGAAAAGATAAATTGCTGGGTTTATTTTTAACTTTATATTTTGCTGGGGGGCAATGAAATCTAGGGAGAGGATTGTATAACCTTTTTTTCTGCAGAGTTCTTACGCTAAGATGATTTGTGTGTGTGTGTGTGTGTGTGAGGGGCTGTGGTTGTAACAGTTTTATTTTATCTTTGTCCAGAATTCTTCTGCTAAGAGACTGACGAAGGAAGGCTTGTTTGTAATGTCCAGATTTGATGTAGATTTTTTTATCTAGTCTTTAATAAGAATATTCAATATTGCATTTTTTTTGTGTACAAATTGTACTGAAATATTGGTAGTGGGGGGATAGTGGCTGTGAGAATGCTGCAGAATATACAGATGTTTTAATGTATACCAATGCAAACCTTGTTCTGCTAGTATGTTTTGTGTATACCGGCAATGTTTACAACTATGCCTGATGCTACACCTTTGTTCTATGATACTTTTTTTGCTCTGTTCAGAATTATTGTGCTGAGAGGTTGGGAGGGGAGTTAGTCATTGTGAGAATGTTGCAGAATGTACAGCTGCTGTTTTAATGTATACTAATGCAAACCCTATTATACTAGTATTGTGTATACCGGCAGCGTTTACAACTATCCCTGATGGTACACCTTTGTTATATGATATTTTTTGCTTTGTCTAGAGTTATTGTGCTGACAGGTTGGTAGGGGGGTTACAGTCTGTGAGAATGTTGTACAATATTCAGATGTTTGCCTGGTATTTATCTATTTTCATTAAAACATGTGGGGTTACGCAATGCATTTTACTTCATAATCTGTTATTCCAGCATCTATATTTGCTAATAAGCACATTGTTTTTTTATGTCATGCCTTTGTGTTTTTATTTTACTTTCACATCATCCAGATTTATTGTGCTGAGATACTGGGGGGTAAGAGCTGTGACAATTCTACAGAATGTACTGATGTCTTAATGTGTGCCAGTGCAACCTCTGTTCTACTATCGAAGTTGATAATAGCAACGTTTCAAACTATCCCTGATGTTATGCCTTTGTTCTGCATTTTCTTTTCTTTTTTTTTGGGCTTTGTCTGGAATTGTTAAGCTGTGAAGTTACCACAGGTTATCCAAACAAAATCACTTTCAGTGGCACTATCCCTGACACCTTCAGCGACCATCTCCCTGCCTTCATCCATCGATCAAGCAGCTCCATCCAACACCAGCATCTCTACATTCAAACTCGTAACCTCAGCAACTTCAACCCCTTAACTTTTTCTAACATCTTTAAACAAATTAACTGGCAACCTCTAAATACCCTCTCACTCGACAATGCTGTTGAGCACTTCAACTCTATCTTCCTAGATACTCTTAACTCACTAGCCGCACTAAGAAATAAACGAATCAAAACTAATTCTGCCCCATGGCTGACCAAAGAAACTAAACAAATTATGCGTCACAGAGACAAATCCTGGAAGCTCTATCAAAAAAATAAACTGCCTTCTACCTTACTCCTTTATACCCAACTCCGCAATCAAGTAAAAAAACTTATTACCAAGGACAAAAAAAACTACTACAACAAACTGCAGTCCAATAACAATAAAATACCAAAACAGTTCTGGAAATCAGTCAACTCCCTACTTCATCCAGAATCTCAAAACAACCCTTGCCCTAACCCTAATCTAACTGACAGTGAACTGAGCTCCCAGTTCAACACCTTCTTTACAGAATCCATAGCTAAACTAACCAAAACTTTCCCTAATAATAACCCATCTAACTTCCTCTCTACATCACCCTGCAACCCAAACAACAATCCCATCAATTTCCATCTCAAACCTGTTTCCACAACTACCATAAAAAAGCTTCTATCCAAGCTAAAGCCATGCTCCAATGCCCCTGACAACATTCCCTCTTGCTTCCTCAAACATGCAGCTGAAGGAATCGCTCTCCCAATTAGTATTTTGATTAATAGATCTATAAATGAGTCATATGTTCCAAAACTCTGGAGTTCAGCCTACATACTTCCTCTTCACAAAGGAGGCAAAAACACTACTATTTCTAACTTCTGCCCTATCGCCCTACTCTCCCCAATATCTAAAATTCTAGAAAAATGTGTCCACGACCAACTTTTACTTTACCTAATTCAGAATCACCTCCTAACACCCACCCAGCACAGCTTCCATCCTGGCCACAGTACCATAACTGCCCTACTTTCCTTCCTTGAAACTGTCAATCAAGCACGAGACTCTGGACTCATTGTATCCACAGTTCTGCTGGATCTTTCAAAAGCCTTTGACACCATCTCCCACACACACCTTCTTCATCATCTGGCTAATCTCAATCTCTCCCCAAATACTCTATCATGGTTCTCCAGTTACCTATCTGATAAATCACAAGCAGTCAAATGGAAGAACTCCTTCTCTTCCTTCTTGCCTACACCTACTGGCGTTCCTCAGGGGTCCATCCTTGGACCCATGCTTTTCAACATCTTTATAAATAACCTTCACACCTTCGTCCCTGACACCACAGTCATCCAATATGCTGATGACTCTAGCTTGATCTGTCCTGCCCCAAACTTTCTTGAACTACTGACCAAAACCCAATTAGCCTTCACCACCACAGAGAACTGGATGCACCCAAATCACCTTTCTCTCAACTCCAATAAATCCAGAATACTAATTTTTCTCCCTTCCAAGACTTCCTCTTTGGACAAAAACAATTTTAATGTCCTAAGCCAAACTAACACTGCCATTGAAGTGGTTCCCTCTGCAAAACTCTTTGGCATTACCATTGATGAATACCTCAAATTTGATCTCCACATTCAACAAAACATAAAGAAAACCCACCAATATCTAGGTATGCTATATAGGAACAATCATTTCCTTTCCAACTCCACTACAAATAATTTGGCAATCACCTACCTGCTCCCTTCCTTTCTATATGGAGCCCCTCTACTAACCAATTTATCAGCCACCTACACCTCTAAGCTCGAAGCTTGCTATAATAAGATCTCTAAATTTGCAACTAAATCCAAAACGTCAACTCACCACTGCCTCAGCCTACACTCTCTGAACTGGTTAGAACTCCCTAACCACCTAGACTATCTTCAACTAATCACCGCTCACAAACTAATTTTCTCCCCAGACAAATGCCCAGCATTAAAAGACATCCTTCCTCCATATATCCTTAACAGGTCACTGAGATCTGAGCACCAAAACCTAATCTCCATTCCCAAAACCAAGTGACCCGCTGGCCAGCTTTTACTATCCTTCTCTCTAGGTAGAAAATGGAACTCTCTGCCTCCTTCCCTCAGGACTATGCCCAACATCGAATCCTTCAAGAGCCAACTTTTTCTTCACCTATCTTCTAAATGGAAATGCTCCTGCTTTCACCCCACATAAATCCTATGGACTCCCCACTAAGCTCCCCTCTACCCCCTCTCCACTACACTCACTTTAGTTTCTATTTTATCAAAAGATATAGAATCAGCAGATTTTAACTAACTCCTAACATGTAAATATTGTTAAAAAAAAAAACCTTCTGCAGTCAAGTTGTTAAACCATCTCATAATGTATACTATGTCTCAAATGTTTGAATCCAACTCTTGTATTTTCACATTGTAACTTTTATTTATATTTTTGCAAACCTGCATTGTATGTATTTCACTTTGCAACCTTTATCCTACATTTTGTATCCTATATGTATTAAATTGTTTATGGAGCTTTTCTCCCCGGGCCTCCACTGAAAATGGGCACTTCTTGGCCCAGTGGACTTCCCCGGTAATCAAACTGATAATAAATAATAATAAATAAATAAATAAATAAATAAATAAATAAATAGAGGAGAGGGGTAGGGGATGTGAGAATGTTGCACAATGTTTAGATATTTGACCTGTATTTTTGGTCTGTTAGTCATCAAAAATGTGAATTCACACATTGCATGCTACTGGAAAAATCTGTTATTCTACCATCCTAGCATCTTTATTAGTTCATAACCACAATGTTTCAACCCCCCTAATGTTACGTCCTTGTCTTGTTTTTTTTTTTTTTTTGTTTTTTTTTTGTACCTCCTCTAGAATTGTGCTGAGACTTTTGGGGGGACTATGAGAGTTCTACAGAATGTACTGATTATTGTAATGAATGCTAATGCAATCCCTGTTATTGTAATATCTTTCTAAGTTTATCATAGCAATGTTTGTAACTATCCTTGATGTTACACCTTTATTCTGCACTTATTTTCAGCTTTGGAATTAGGCTGAGAGGTTAGGAGGTTGGTAGGGGCCGTGAAAATGTTGCACAATGTCCAGATGTTTGTTAGTTTTGGTTTGTTCTTCAAAATGTGGGGTCACACAATGCATGCTACTGCAAAATCTTATTCTAGCATCATTATTAACTCAAAAGCCCAGTATTTTAAATTCTTAATGTTCAGTCTTACTGTAGTGCTGTCCATCATGTGTGGGTGTCTATGTCCTGTCTGCAAGTCTGTGTAACTGTCTGCCTCGTGTCTCTGTCCTGTGTGAGGGAGTCTGTGTGGGCGTCTTTGTGTACCTCTGTGGGATTGGCTACCTTGATACTGTACAGAGGCTTGCCATAATGTAACAACATTACTACTAAATGCCAGTCAGTGTGTGTGTGTGTGTGTGTGTGTGTGTGTGTGTGTGTGTGTGTGTGTGTGTGTGTGTTGTTTGTGCGTTTGTGTATTTGTGAGGGGCTACCTTGCTATGGTACGGGGGCTTGTCGTAATGTAACATTAGTACTAAATGCAAGTCAGTATGTGAACCTCTGTTTGTGGCTATCTTGCTGTGGTACAGGGGTTTGTCATAATTTATTGGTACTAAATTTTATTTTATTTATTTAACATTTGTTGACCAGGAAAGTCCAACTAGGACTGAGCCTATTTTTAGCAGAGGCCCAGGGAGAAATGCTGCAGAAGCATTTCTTTGGAATGTGGGAGGAAATCACACGGATGCAGGGAGGACATGCAGACTCCACACAGAAGGCACCCCAGCTGAGAATTGAACCAGAGAACCTCTTGCTGGAGGGGGGGGCAACAAAGTTAACTGCTGCACCACTGCGCAGTCCCAGACAGTGTGTGTGTGTGTGTGTGTGTGTGTGTGTGTGTGTGTGTGTGTGTGTGTACCATTGTGAGTGGCTACCTTACTGTGGTACAGGGGCTTGTCATAATGTAACATTGGTACTAAATGCCAGCCAGTGAGTACCTTGACATTTCAAGTTTTTTTAATGGTCTGAATGTAGTAATACTACACAGTGATTATTAAATATTGCTGCATGAGCTTGATATGGAAGGAGGTGTGATGGCAATATGGTCACACTTTTTATATTCTCCTGTATAGGGCCCCAACTTGAAACTTGCTGGGGGCCCGCAAAATACTAGCACCGGCCCTGTTACTCAGTGTTCTTTCTGATTTCCATACATAAAAACTGGGGCAGTCTCTACATAGGGCCAAGTATACTATGCCCCTAGTCATGCAGTTGCCCTTCCTAAAAGTTACAATACTTTTCATGTCATTGTTTAACATTACCTGTTGCTTGTCAATGATGTACTTACAGTAACTACATCTTCCACACCTTTTAGTTCCAAGACCTCCCTGGTACCTAGCATCATTCTTGCTCTTCTCAAAAAGTTTTTTTTTTAAATTTGTCCCTGTTTTAAAGACAAAATAAGGAATCTCACCTGCTTTATGCACAATGTCCTGATTAAGTTTTAACATTTTCCAATTTTTCTTAACCAAACTCTTAACTTCTTGTGAAATGTTACTATGTTGAATCACTAGTGCCCTTCCAAATTGTTGTCCATTGTCACCCCCATGACCAGAAGGGTTTTGTTGCTTGTCTCCTAGTAGGGGCATATACTTGCCACCCCATCCCTCAACAACTTCCGTAGCTACTCCTTCTATTAACTTATTTGGGTAGCCCCTTGCCCTAAATAATCTGGACATCAATTCTATTTTGTCCATAAAGTCGTCCCTCTCTGCGGTCATTCTGGTAGCTTTGACCATTTGACCTTTTACTATGCTTATGTTCTACTTCCAGGGGTGTGCACTATTGTAGGGAAGGTATGAATTGCTAAATGTTTCTTTACGTTCTGTCCTGGATTTCAACCGCCCTTCACATTTGTCCAACCTAACATCTAGGTAGCCTATCCCAATGGAATTGTATTTATATGTAAACCTTAGAAAACTGGTAGTAGAGTTCAAATATCCTATAAAGGTGATTAAAATGTCCTCAGGCCCATCCAATATTACAAAAATATCATCCAAAAAGCGAAGGTATAACTTAATGTGTTTCGAATAAACAGTGTTGAATAAGCATATCATTTCCCATTTTAAGAGGACTAGGTTAGTATATATGGGGGTGCAAGCTGCCCCCATAGCTACACCTTTGACCTGTTTGAAGGTCTCACCCTCAAAATAAATATAATTGTCCTCCAATACCATTCTCATAAGTTCCACCATTACATCCACATCTACCCTTAAAGAGGAACTTTTTTCACTTAATAGTGCTTAGAATAATTCCAAACCTTCCTCCACTGGAATACAAGAGCATAAGTCAACCACGTCACTGATCAGGAAGTATACTTCCCCTTCATATATCTCAGAAGTTAGACTTCGCAAAAAGTCATTTAATAAATGCTCATAACCTTCTACTATATGTTTCAGGGAGTGATCTGAAAAAGTGGCTATAGGGTAAGTTTTTGATCCTTCCCCAGAGACAATAGGTCTGTAGGGTGAGTTGGTGGTACTCTTATGAAGCTTAGGAATACCAAAAAAAGAAGCAATTCTAGTCTTCTTAATTTTCAGTATTCCACCCACCCTCTGGTCAAGTCAATTTTCCAATATCAGTTCCTCTATTGCCAAATCTACCTTCCTGTATGAGATATTAATTTCGTTGGTAGATACTAGCACATACACACTGGTGTCATTTAACAATTCCAGAACTTTACTGGAATAATCAATAGCACTGACCAAAACCATTTCTCCCCCTTTATCAGGTCTCATAATACGAATTTCCCTATCAGCCATTAATTCTTCCAGAATTTTCTTCTCCTTATTAGTTAGGTTTGGTTTGTACCTACATTTTTTCCTGATGTTTTTGTCATTATTGAGTGTGTAAATGTCAGATGCACATACTGCTTCAAAAACCTATAGTGCTGGGTGCAGAGGTGGATTATAAACACTAGCTTGCCTAAAAATAGTCTCATCCCTCTTATGGTGTTAGTCAAACAATAGAGCAAATTTCAGCTTCCTAACAAATAGTTTTAGTTCAATCAAGGTGTTACAATTATCAAAACCCTTTAATGGAACAAATTTAAAGTATTTTTCAAATAATTGAAAGAACCTTCAGATGGATTTAAACCAGCTTGTTGCACATCCGCATTCGCCCCTCCGTTAAACCCTCCATTAAGGGAAGCTGAATCCTCTCTTCTTGTTTCTCTTTCCACATCATCATTTTGTACTCCTGAAAAAAGGGACTGACTTCCATAGCCCAGCCTGTATCGATGAAGTGAACTCTCGAAGTGAGCAATTGGTGATGTCATATCCTCCTTGCCATTCTGCCTCAACCCAATTGGTTGCTGCCATTCTCGCCTGCTCACAAGGAAGCGTACCATTCATTTGAGTGATAAACTCCATCAGGCGGGAGAATCTGATTTTAAACATTTCATTTCGGCATTTAGACCAGAAATAGCGGAAAACACCTTGCGCTGTTGTAAATGTACACCCATCAGGTCCGATTGACCTGTTGTTTCCTCAATTCTATCATCAGTAATTGAATTAGCCATGTCCAGCACGGCCAAGTCCACACAGCCAGTACTATGAACACAAAAAGCTTAAAGCTTAAAAAAGCAAGTAAACTATAACAACATGTTTATGTATTTAAATGAATATGTTTGTTGATGGTCATTTTTTATTACCAACATTTTATTAACATTTTATTATCATCCTTTATTTTTAAAAAAATGTTTCTCATTTCAAACAGAGAAGAGAATGTGCAATATTTCTATTTATGCAATTCATACAAGTTGTACATTAAAAGGAAAATATATAGAGTTGTTTTTGCTGTTTTAGCTAAGGAGAGGGTGTATGCCTTTAAAATAACTTGGCGCCTTTTGGGGGGAACAAGGATATTTAAAAGGATGTTTTTGGACTTGTTTTATTCACTTGAAAAAGCCCTGCATTGTGTCAGGGTGAAAGAACTTTTGTGTGGAGTTTTTATAATTATTTATGAACTGATTTCAGTGTGCCTAGACCATTTTCTTTTAGATAGATAGATAGATAGATAGATATATAGATAGATAGATAGATAGATAGATAGATATGGGTCCCTTTCAGATGATCAAACTTTTAAAAGCTCAAATTTCATATGGCCGAGACCATATGATCGAACTTTTAAAAGTTCAAACGGTCTGAATAGAGAACTCCATACAGCACGGAATGGAAAGCTTTCTCTTTTCTGCAATATAGTGCAATCTCAGAGTTGGTATATTTAACTAGCGGGTGTGTGGGGGGTGCAGGGGTGCCTGCCCCCTGCTAGATATGTTAGTTCATTTTTTTTTAACATCTTCAAACTTTTGAATGTTCGATCTTATGGTCTCGGCTATAAGAAATTTGAACATTTAAAAGTTTGATCATGTGAAGTAGACCAAAAATATATATATATATATATATATATATATATATATATATATATATATTTTTTTTTTTTTTTTTTACTCTTTAGTTGTGTTTCAGCACACCAATGATTACTACAGTTTTGGGTCACTCTGTGTACTGTGGGTTATATGCATTTCTATCACTATTATTATGATTACTATTATTATTATTACCATTACCATAGTTATTATTATTCAGATAACCAAAACTACCACCTCTTTTGCCACTGGAATAAGTGTTGACACTCTAACAAAGTAAGTAATAAACTATTTAATTGTACTCTACAAACTGAGTATTTTTGGAGTACATTTAAATAAATTTTCCAGTGTACATTTAAATAAATGTACAGGGGGGTGGGATTCAATAAACCCTACATGTGTGTATATCATGCCATGATGAGTACACAGTAGCAATGAGTTTTAAATTCAGTAAGCACCATGTAGAGGCACGTACCACCACGCAAACAAGGTAAACAATATGGCATGCTAATTACAGCATAAACAGGTTGAATTGCATGCTAATTAACCAATCCAAGATGGTGGAGTTATTCAACAAGCTGTAAAGCAACCCTGTAGAATCCGTGTTGTTCTTTCCTGTGAATTCCAAAGCCTTTTGGAATACAGTCATGGAAAGAAGTCTACACAGAAAGAATGTTAAGGGCTGCTGCTGCTTTAATTTGTTTGTATGCTCTGCAGGTTGAAGCCAATACTGCTGCTGCTGCCACTTGGTGTAGGCCAAGACTGAGAAGACTTTTCAGGCCCTGTTTAGCTTTTCACATCCTACATGATATGGAAATTGTACAGCACTGCAGGGTGGATAGGGACACATTACAAGAACTCTATGACCACTGCTGTCCTTAGCCCAGAGCCAGAGCCAACCAAGTGAAACCCATCCCAGTGGAGACAAAGGTATATGTAGTGCTAAGAATCTTAGCTGCAGGTACCTTTCAGAGAACAACATGGGACATCCTGGGGGGACCACATATATTTTCCCCCTAATCCTGAGGAGAGGGCCAGAAATGTGCAGGAGTTCTACCTTGTAGCCCCCTACCCTGAACTACTTGGTGCCATAGATTGTATACAAATAGAACTTAAGGCACCTCCCAGGTAACAGGGAAGGCTTTATACAAACAGAAAGGACTACCACTCTATCAACAGTCAAGTCATGTGTAATGCCAAAGGAATCATCTTGAATGCATATACTGGCAACCCTGACAGTTACCATGACTCACATATTTGGCATACCTCCAGACTTTGCCATACATTTGCTAGGGGGGATATCCCACAGGATCTTTTACTGGGGGATGCAAGCTATGCACTGCAACCATGGCTTATGACATCCATCAGAAATGCACACACACCTATGGAAGAATTCCATAATGAGGCACACGCTTAAATCAGAAATATTGTAGAGTGTGTGTTTGTGCTGCAGAAGTCACAGTTCCATTGCCAGGATACATCAGGAGGGGCCTTCAGTACAATCCACAGGCATGTACAGAAGTATTCACAGTATGTGCCATGCTACACATCATCCTGAGAAGATAGCTTCAGCAGAATCAGCAAGGGGAAGGGGCACGCATCCCATTACCAATTTCAAGGTCACTGCAGTCACAGGCAGATGAGGAGACAGGTGTGGAACCACCAGCTGCTGTAGGTGTAGGCAGATGTAGACATGCTAAATATGCCCTTGCATTGGCTAAGAGACAATGCATAGCACACTCACTCATCAACTAGGGGCCTAAAACCTTCCTCCTACACACATATATATAGTAACATTGATGCCAGGCAAGTCACACAACCTTTACCTCCCTATATATTGGCTATGTACTGCTTGCATCAGACAGAGTCAGCCCTAAACTACTACTGTGTCAACTAGTGCAGTTACAAGGTAAGTCTTGAACTTGGAGTGTATTGTGTAATAATTTGAATGAGTGACATATCCTTGCATTTCACAATTGATAAAGTAAGCAAGTAAAAGGTGGGAGATTGTTACAGGAATGATCTTAACATATGTTAGCAGAGACTCATGTGACATATGTGTGCCCATTATTACGTAGCAGGCCTCAGGCATCAAAGATTCACACAGTCATACCTTGCAAAAGTACTGATTATCACTACATGCCCTCAGTATAGCACCATACATTTGTACTGGAAAATCATTAAAGAGAGAAGTTGGAAAGCAATGATACACATTGCAGTTTCTGACTTCACAATCTTCACAAGATTATTCACAATTAAGTTGGGAAATTTTGATGCTGTCAACTGTCTAACATTCTAAGGCCAATATAAGTCAAAGGTAAAATTACCAGTTCAACACCACAAATGCAGATATACTAAGCACTAAGTCACCTGTGCACCCTGAGCATCAGACATAAAGCTTATTTATCCCTGAATCCAAAAGATAGAAAACATGGATATGGCACAGTTGTCATCACTTGCACAGGGTGTTGTTTGTGTGGTGGGGGTGGGGGCGGGAGGCCTAAGCTGACACAAAAGGTAGTGAGTGCATGTGAGTAAGAAAGAGAAGCAGGCAAGCTGAACCATGTAACTGTTGTGTGTGTGTCTGTAGGGGTCCTCCAGGTGAAATTAGTGCGTGAGTGTCTGCATGAACACAGAACACACACATGCTCTGTGCTGACTCTACATCTTGGTATGTCAGACAGGTGTGAGCTGTGCATAGTAGAGGTGGCAGTTCATTGTTCTTGTCCATAACCATGACAAATGGCTCTACCAAGAGTTGCACTGGCATGTCCGTGCCAACAGTCAAATACACTACTGCTACCTGAATGTGACTGATGTTGGCTGGATGAGCTCCCTTCACAGGGACACCCAGGGCCATGATCCCATGACCTGCCATGTCTGGATGTGGACAGCCCACTCACTGACAGAGCGGTGGAAGTACTCCCACTATGGAAGTGTTATCGGGCATGGCCACATTGGCTAACAGCAGATGATGAGGCTCACCCAGGCCCACAAAGATGCCATTCCTTTCCCAGCAGATGTTCCATCATGAACAATGCTCGTTCCATGACAGACACCCATTGTTCCATCACAGACATCCCTCGTTCCAATGTGTCATTCATTTGATCTATTGAATCGGCAGCACGGTGGAGGCAATCACTCATGTCAGCCTGTGCCACATCTACAACCTGAGCATTTGTCTGGAACACCTATGGGAACATGCCTGTGCCTCCATAAGGGCCCTAAACATATGTTGAGTGGGATAGGAAAAGAAACCTGCACCGGAGGAGGAGGGACAGCAGGCCCCCTCTGAGCAACCTTATCAGGCCCTCCTGCATGGCACCTCACTCACACTTTGACTATGGCCACAGTCAGCAAGCACTGAAGCTGCAGTAGCCAGACTTCCCTGATCAATGGCCTCACCCTCACCTGTCCAGTATTTGAAGGCTCACTGCAGTGGGTAGGTGTGGACCTACTGTCTTTGTCTGATGGAATTGCAGGAGATAACTGTGTGTCAACCTCAGTATCAGATTCAACTTCTGTCCCCCTCAACTGTGCCTTAGTTGTTCACCATCATCATCAGAGTCTGCTGATACACTGACATCAGGTGGCAGAGGGCCCACACTTCCACTGTCATGATCATCTGTGATAAAAAGCAAGAACACAGGAAAAAATGAATAGCTACACTTCTCTAGTCCAATACATGCTAACAGACTAACAGTTGTGCCACTATTACAGACAGAACAGCAATACAATAGGCCTGACATCAACAGCACATGCTAAAATATTTCTTTAAATTGCTCAGCAATACTGATATAAAAATGTTTGGATTACCATCTGCAGGTGAGATTCTCTTCTGCAATCCAGATGGCTCTGGAAGAAGTTACGCAAAAGAAAAGGACAATATCATCACAAATAACAGTAGCACAGGGGTAATGCTTTTACCATTGTATATGTCCATAACTATACTTTCAACAAGAACATGGCTGACAACTCCAACCTAAGCTAATAACTATAGCAATCTCCAAGCACCCCTAAAAAGAATTCAAGTAATACAGAAGTAAAGTATTGACTTCAATTCTTTTACTATACAACGTTATTCAACTGTTAATATACCAAATCCTACCAGGAAGCACCTCCCAGGATGTGCTGGCTGTCCGTGAAGCTGTTGCACTGACATCCGGGACATGCTATACTGCACTTTCCCGGGTGCTGTCTGGATCCCTAATATTTGGTGTTAATGGTGGCTCCATAGCAGGCCCACCCCATAACCATCTGGTCATGGCCAACTGCAGCTGCTCCCCTCCATGTAGATGTGATCATGTCAGTGGCCCTGTGGTGCACCTGCTCATTTGTGCTGCCATGGCCACCAATTGCATTCATATCATTCACAATCTGGAACCAAATTTGCATTCTGTTTGCCATATCTCCCCGTCCCCTTTCAAGCAGGACGGCACCATGTTGCTGAAAGGCACCCACTATCACCTGATTCTCAGCATTGGTGAATGGGGGACGCTGAGGATTGACATGCTTGGGTGGCATATTTCTAGGTGTCCTAAAAGACAACAGAAGGATAATACACATAAGTATAACATAACTACAAAATAACTGTTCATAGATAAAAGAGAAAAGGTAGTCACTTAGTATTATCCACTGGAGAAAAGTAAAATGGTCCAGAGATGTAAAATATGAACAACAGGCAAGATGCAATAAAAGGAGATCAACATATCCTTGCTTGTGCCAGAGCAGTAACTCACCTTTACCCCCCCCCAAGAGAACAGTCTATCCTTGTTTCTGCCATAACAGCAACTCAGCCTCGCCTCCACAAAAGAAGAACAGGCAAGTGACATATTTTGCTACCAAACCATATTTGAAATGCTAAAAGTGGTATCAAAGGAACTGTCCCTGAAACATTTATACATATTTATCACAGAGCATTCTATTTTCACATATTGGCAATCATGTATACATGTGAAATGGCTTGACAGACATGCCCTTACCATCAGTACACTTCTTACTAATGAATACAGATAACAGTGTAAAAGCCTTTGCTTCAGATTTTTTTTAAGTACATTCCAGCATATGTAGTACGTAGCTGACAAAATGCAAGCATTCATTCTGAAGTTCAGTAATCCTCTGTACAGATATATCCAGTAGAAATAGCACATGTGCAGTCTTCCCAACATAAACAGGTCTCTTCACCATCAGTTTGCTTAGCTACATAGCTGCCTTTTTATATGGTGTAGATTCAGGGCTGTCAGCACAGTGAAGATGCAAATAATGTGTGAACTCATTTGAATTTCTGAATCCCAAATACTTTGATTCATGTATATGATGTAAACATAGTGCAGGCACTTTCTTAATGTTTGTTTTAATGGGTTGCAACTGTGAATGATTGGGAGAAAGAAAATACAACAGCACTGTGGGCTACCTTACTGGGTGTGTCAGGTTAGATCTAGAAAGTGTTAGATGTAAGGCTGGAAGTGTAAGCAAGCAGCACACAATTCACAGGTTGTGTTCCTTAACATCCACCCTGCCCTTCATTTGTTGGCAACTGCATATGATATTATTTCCAGTTAATATCCTCACACATTTGAAGGCTTATGATATAAAATGGCTTACACACTGCATGTCTCAGAGTATTGATCAGATAACTCATGAATGACCAACAAACACAGAAAAGTAAGCTAGACCTGTATATTTGCAAGCAATAATCTTAACAGGTTGTGTGACCACTAAGTGCACTACATCCAAAAATAAAAAAAATATACAAATAACATTTGTGTGGTTTGATATCACTATATATGCTGTTGCAGTGGGTTGTGTGAAAAATGAGTTCAGTTCTTTGCTGCAAAGTTGTTTTTGTGGCAGAGGGATAAGGCAGCAATCCTATGTTCTGAAGGTGCATTGGAGTGAGAGTTCAAATCCAGATCTATGTAGACATATCTGATGTGAGCCATTATTTTCTTGTGTACATGTCGTACATTGATTTTCCTTATTTCAGCTACTTGCCCCTTTATTCCTTTTTCTCCTTTTCTGTCTTTGTTTGTCTAGTTTTGTTTTCTGGGTCCAGTATTTGCACAATGTGGTGAGTAGTGCAATCACGGGAACAGAAGAAATGAGTGGCAGGTTTGGCTGTGCTTACCTCATTTTTACAAAGTGCAGCAGTGTACAAACTGGGCAACTGAACCACCCAGGTAGCAGACAGGACACAGACATCCAAAAATAGAAACTGGATACATTCAGTTAATGCTACTGGGCATTGCAAAAACCCGGTAAGCAGCATTACATGGCAGTTAACAGCAAGACCTTAAGAATGATAAGCAAAATAGGGAATGTCATGTAACTAGTCCTGTGGCAGCAGGTGTAAGTGTAGGACTGGAATACAGATGGTCCTGGATTCTAGTGCAGGGTGTGCAACCTGTTGTTTACTGTTGTGACATTGCAGTTTATTGTAATGAACTGAAAATAGACGTGTTATTTCAACTTTTTTGTGGCAACAGGTGTAAGTGTAGGACAGCCATGTAGATGGTCCTGGATTCTTATACAGGATATTCCATAGACTTTAACTATTGTTCGACTTCCCATTATAGTCACTCTCACTTATAACACTTTAGATAGTGGAGCTGATATCAATGATATGTATGAGGGATGACACAGTATTATTGTGCCAGTTAGTTATTTCTTTATCTTTGTATTATCACATTTATTGTCAAGTGTATGACTGAGGGTACACTGTGTACTATATTCCTGTAAGTATAACTCTGCTATTTGGACTTGCATGACCTTCACATTTTCCTAAGACACATAAACAACTGCCTGTGCATACAATAACCTTGAGATTGTAATAACAGTTATTTAATTCCTCACTGCTTGCACTGCTGCTCTCCACTTACCATGTTGCAAATGCATTTCTTGGGGGTGCGCACTCCTGAGCAATGAGTTTGTGAGATGGTAAGCAGAGGGCAGCAGTGCTAGGCAGTGTGTGCACTACCGTAAATGTGATAACTGGAATTGGTGGAAAGCATCAGTCTCCATTGCTGTAGAGCCACTGGTGGACATGGCAGGTGTTTGTGGGGAAGGTTCCAGGTTTAGAGCACAGAAGTGGGGTGTCCATGAATACAGGATATTTATTGTACTCCTAGTTCAGCACCACAGTCAAAGGCTCTCACAGGGGGGACAATGCTGGCTCCCAGTACAAGTCTTCTTGGCATAGTTTAGCCCAGACTGTATCCAGTGCCATTGGTATCCCACTTACTGGAGAGCAATGTAGGCATCATTTTAATGACCTACAGAGGAGGAAGAGGGATACTTTTGACCAGTGGGCAGAGGAATTTAGGACTCAGGACATCCCACACATGTGCAATGATCAACGACAGAGAGTACTTGTAAGACTTAGAAAGCCGAATATAGTCAAGACTGGTATGCATAATGGTCTTCTGTTCTGTTTTTTCCTTAGCTGCCAGTGATCAGGTTTGCAATGTCTGAGCCCAGAGGGCTAGCCTGGTGAGGGTGACAGAAGCATGTTGTATGTATACAGCAGAATAGTAGTGTTATTGCAGAATTTAAAGTCAAAGATAGCTTTTTTTGGTATTTTATAGAGTTGCATGAAACTGAGAATGTGTATCCGAAATGTAAAAGCAATATGCATGAATTAGTCTGTAGCACAAACCAATTGTAGGAGTACAATATTAGACTTTAGTCAGAGGTTGTGGGCTCAAATACCACATTTCACACCTATACAATGTGTTGTTTCTTCAACAGTATTTACATTAAATTAAAACCTCTATACAATGACACAAATGCCCTGCTGTAAACTGTTATCTGTATAATTGGAACACACATATGTGCAATCTGTGGTATAGTATGCATCTGTTAGGACGTGGTAGTTTTAAATGGATTCACTTTATAATCTTGAAATACTAAAATCTCGAATTTCAGTATCTCAAGACTATAAAGCTGAACATTCACAATATCAAAGCCCCAAAAGCACAAAATTCAAAATCATGACTTTTAAATACACCCTCCACCACACAAACAAACATACACATACCTTCCTCCCTACACTATAACAAATCAATGAAACACACACAAACACAACAACACAAATACACCTTCCCTACCTATAAGCAGGGGGGCAAGCACCCATGCATCCCCACACCCTCGCTACTTATATATACTAACTCCGAGGTCGCACTAAAAAGACAAAGGCACTAAATCCACCACTACATACTCTATATTCCCCTTGCACAAACAGACACCACATACGTACAAACACCATCACGCTCAACACTTACACACTCACACTCTTACCTACCTACCCTAAACTACACCTAAAACTTCCCAACACACTCACATACGCTCAAATCCCTACCTAAAACCCTTAAAAAAACAGCACTTACCTGAATCTCCATATATATCCACACAACAGCAGGCAAACCATATCCCACAGCACACTGTACCTTACAAACACAGCAAATCCCACATACCGTGCCACCACAACCGTGAATTCGACACTTCAAATTCGATCAGGTGCAGTTTTGCTCAACTGCACTTTTGTCGTTTTCATCTCAAGATACTGAAATTTGAGATTTCAGTATTCCGAGATAGTAAAGTGCTTCCTTTTAAATGTAAAAGTTAAGATAATAGAGTTAAGTAATTGTTTTAATGCATTGTATCTCACATACAAAGGTACTAATCTTATTACTTTTTTACCCACCCCAACCCTTATCTCTCTTTTTTAATTTAATTTTATATTATTTATATAAATATTTTTTTCTTTTCTTTTCTTTTATGAATGATATTTTATTTTTATTTTTATTTTTATTGTATTTTGTTTTATTTTACTTTTTTCTTTTCCTTTTGTTTATGTGTCATCAAAATGTGTCCAGGTCATCCATGTGTACCACATCGCTAAATGCTCCACAGCAAAGCGGGGTAGGCCAGCCCCACTTGATCTGCCTGCCCTCACTCTACTGGCTCCAGCACTGATACCAAGCACATCTTGGAGCCAAGCTGGCAGTAGCACTGCCTCTGCTGCCCTTGCACCCTCAGGTAGTCCTGCTCTGGAGGCTGATTCAGTGGTACCCACTGAGAGCAGTGACAGAGGTTGTGATTTCATCACCCGCAGCAAATTGCCAGGGATTGTGCATAGGGTCATGTGTCACACAGTTGGTGCATGCCTATACCCAGCTGGAGAGGCTGCTCTTCCTTATTTTGCATAGTACTAGGAGGAGGAGACAGTCTCAACACATATCAAAAGTTGCTGCCACAGCCATGACAACACACGCATTGACAAAAATTGGGGTCTGTTAATTCAGGAAACAAAGACACCACCCAAGTATAATGTGAACATCACACCCTATAATCAGACCAATAGGTGTGTGACCTGTGTACTAGGGTAGATGGTAAGTGGTACATACACCAGCATGTGGTCACAGAGCTGACTACTTCCTTGAATGTAACACAAGTACTGAGTATGTGAAGGACATCCACATCAGAGGCCATAATACCTTCATGATTTCCAGCTTCCATCACATCAGAAACTGTGTACAATTCACCCTTCTTCATGATCCTCCCTACACATCTTCCAGTGATATGTAATGGAAGTGTACCACCTTTGTCACAGTAAGCTGTCACACAGCTTACTGACCATCCAAAAAATAAAGGCAGGACTGGCAAGGGACGCTAAAAGATGAATTTACTTTCAAATACAAATAAAAACAAAAATGGTACATGTCGTATAAGACACAAATCCAAATCACAAAGTCAATTCAGTAAGCGCTTTCGTTTGGCATTTGCCAAACTTTTTCAAACTTGAACAACATCACTTCCTGTTCTATAAATACTACATAATGATGACATAATGAATCTAATTTAAGTTACATTGTTTAAAGCAGCAACGGAAAATAAAAAATATATATATCCCTTATACTGAAATCATTAAGAAATGCATCGAAAAACATCGCTCATAACACTTTAGCAGTGTTCAAATATATAATCAGCTGATAAAACATGTAATACAAATATATATTTTGAATAATAATAGATTAAAATAACAATGAGTGTAACCATTAATTTGAAACCCAGCACATAAATCATATTGTAAATTATATCCTAAAGCTACCATGTCTTACGTTATTAATTAATTTGCTATAATAAATGTATATATGAATAAAAACTATATAAATAACACATCATATTTCTAAAAACTGTTATATAAATATAATAAATATACCTATATACTAACCATTATCTATCTAGCGATTTTAATTTTAAAATACTAGCTATAGAGCTATTACTATTCATACCGGGCCAATTCTGTGCATCAAGCCGTATTTGCCATTTTAATTCGAGCTTCTCTAAGCGTGGTTGCCATGCTCCACCGCTTTCATTAATTTTTAAAATGTCTAAAACAACAAATTTGAACGAATGAGTGGTATATGTATTAATATGTTTAGCCAGAGCATTTAATTCATTTTTATCATGTATTGCTCTAATATGTTCACCAATACGCTCCTTAAACTTTCTCTCTGTTTTTCCAACATAAAACATATTACAGTTACAACATAAAGCACAATAAACTAGTTTTTCACGGATGCAACTGGCTATTCAATCGGATATTTTTACCATCAATTTTTACTTCATTTGTTTCATATACATAAGGGCAGTATTTACATCTACCACACTTAAATGTTCTTCCATGTTTATTATTAATATATTTATTCTCCAAGCTTTGTTTTAAATTAATGCCCCTTTTATATATTATAGTTGGACTACTATCAAAATAATCATGTAAAGATGGATCAGTCACTATAAGTTGCCAGTTCTTCTTGACAATGTTGCAAATAGCTGCACTGTCAGAACTATATGTTGTTATAAAGCTTCTTGAAAAACTTTTACTTTTTGATACATCAGTATTATTTAAAATGGATTCATTTAATTCCAATGTTTTATTTAAATTAATTGACTTTGTCATGATAATATTTCCAACTGTATTTGGGGTACTAATTTCTACTGAATTTAACAATTGTTTAAAATACAAATTATCACGGTTAACTGCTATCTCAGACATCACTTCATTTATCATCCTTTCTGGGTAACCTCTATTTTTAAACATATCATATAATTTCAGGCATTCACTAATAAAATCATCTCTTTCGCTCACCATTCTGGAAGCCCTAACAAACTGACCCTTTAGAACGGCTCATTTTTGACTATAAGGATGGCAACTATTAAAGTGCAAGAAGCTATTACTATATATCTTCTTGCGAAATATATTTGATGTTAATTTTTTATTAAAATAATCCTTTTCCAAATGCATATCCAAAAATGCTATTGAATCTATATCTATTGAGGCTGTAAATTTTAAAAAGCAAGTTGTTGAATTTATATATAATAAAAATTCATCCGTATTTTCCTTCTTTCCACTCCATAAGAGAAAAATATCATCTAAAAAATGCAAATATCATTTACAATAATTAAAATATATGGACTTAAATATAAATTCTTTTTCCCATATATTCATAACTATATTTGCATAAAGGCCCCCGCATGGGGACCCCATGGCTACACCTTCATTCTGTAGGTAAATTTTATTGTTAAAAATTATAAAATTATTTCATAAAACAATATTTAAAAGCTGATCAAATAAATTAATTTTATTTTGTGTTAAACCTTTCTCTTCTAAAAATAAATTAAACCATTCCATTCCCATTTCATGTGGGATAACTGAATGCAAGTCTTTGACATCAATAGTTAAAAAAATATCATTGTCATTATATGGAGTTGCGCCCATGATAGATAAAAAAATCCCATGAATCTTTTAATAAATGTTTTTCAGAATAAATGTATATTTTCAAACTTTTATCAATGAATTTTGGTATTGGATAAGTAACGGAGCCTTGGGCGTCAATAATCGGTCTAAAAGGAGGTTTTTTTTAAATCTTTATGAATTTTTGGGACTCCAAACATAGTTGGAGTCCTAGGCTGATCAACATTCATATAATTAAATTAATCTATGCTAATATCACCATCAATAAATAAATCATAAAGGACCCCTCTAATGTGCCTATAAGCCCCATTTAATTCATTAATGGAACTAACAATATAAGTATTATTATTCAAAATATATTCTAGCTCCTTGTTATAATCATTAATATTAAAAATTGTCATACCCCCTCCTTTATCTTTATTTTTTTATTATTTTATTTTACATTTGTTGACCGGGCTAGTCTAGCTGGATATATGTCCATTTTCAGTAGAGGCCCAGGGAGAAAAGCTCCACACACAAAAAAAAGCACAATAGAATAAAGTAGGCATATTTGTAAAAAATGACAAAAATAGAAAAATGTCCAAAAAGGACAGGTTACATAAAAACTACAGTAGGCAAAGAAAAATACATAGTCAGTTACAGAACATTATAATTATAGGATAAAGGCTGTTATCTGGCTTAATAAATTTTATATCTTTATTTTCAACTAAACTTTTTAACATACTAGATTCTTCTTTTGTCAAATTATATCTTTTATTATTTATACCTGATATATAAAGTGCCCGAAAATCCAAATCACACAGTCTTTCAAACATATCTAATGTTTGATGCAGTGGGGGGTTATAGGAACTAGAAATAAAAAATGGTTTAGTTATCTGTTCAGTATTATGAAATAAGAAACTTAAATTTAATTTTCTTACAAACAACTTTCAATCTATAATGGAGTCAACAATATTCATTCTTTTACTAGGAATAAAAGTTTGTCCACGTGACAATAAGTCACAAATGCTATTATCAAATGTAAACTCAGAATAATTATAGACCGTGAAGTCTTCAGTTGAATTCATATAAAGTACCAGACCATAATTGACCAGAATCTCATTCTCTAATACCCTCTCCATTGTCCCTTGTTGTAATTGTTTCTCCCCCTGGAAAAAGTTCCTCGACCACGGGCCTGATTCTGAGGCCCCCAATTCTTTCTGTTGATGTTGCATTAACCTTTCTGACCTTCTTAAAGGTGGAAAGGATTCTGTTCCTAAAAAATCAGTATCCTCTTCAAAATCACAGTCTTCACTGTTTAATTCAGTATTAGTGACTTTATCATCATCTCGGACAACTAATTTGTTGCCCCATAGCTGAGAGGGGGGGGTAAGCTATACCTTGTCCATAAGCCACCACGTCACGGTCTAGTTTTTTAAGTTTTCTGTCTTTAATTATTTTCATTTTTTCATCTATGGACTTAAAAATATGTTTATATTCAAAATCATTAGTTGTAAACGTTGGATCCTTTTTTACAACTGCATCAATGTCATTTGCTTGTTTCATTAAATGTTCAATTGATTTCTTATTATCACAAACAACCAGAGTCATATAGTCTATGCCAAACTTATCAAATAATTTGATAAGGTCGATGTGTAATGGTGAATTTTTTACTAATCCAGATGGAAATCTCCATACACGTAGACCTTTCGGAGCTATGTTTTTCTTAATACACTCTTGAAAATAATTATTGTCCATCTGTAACTTTTTTATTTTCAATAGAATATAGTGTAATTCAGCCAATTTATCATTAAATGATCTTGGTGTACCTGTATCACTGTTCGATGATACTGAAAAACTGCTATTGCTGGTTAACCATGTGGAAAATTCATCGCATCTTCTTTTTGATACATTTGTAACACCTGAAGTAGACGGCTGATCCGAAAAAGCAACAAAATTACAATTTGACGAACTGGAGAGCCTAACATTAGACTCCCCCAAATTAGTCCCATTAATATCCACAAATGGATTAGAATGAAGAGAAATATCTGAACACTGCGACAGACTCCGCTGTTCTAGTCTGTCCATCCTGTCCGTTAATTTTTGAATTAATTGCGTCAAGCTTCCAAGTACATTGTCCGTTGCTGTTTCAGTTTCCGTCTCAGCCATATCCAAATAACAAACTGAGACAATAAGAATCACCACGAAACAACCAACCAAAAAATAAAGGCAGGACTGGCAAGAGACGCTAAAAGACAAATTTACTTTCAAATACAAATTGTTGACCATACCTAGGTATTCTTTTTGTGGAATATACATGACTGTCTGTTGGTGCGGAACACCAATCAAGTTGTTGCCCCAGATGCATGTGTGCTACCAGTTCTGCTTATGTACACACTACATACATAGGTGTTTGACAGCATTAATGCATGTATATAATTCACAACAGTGTGGATTGTGCTACATATATATGCCATGCACACAAGCCCACAAGCCTATATTGCTGACACTGTCACATGCAGGTATAGCAGTTTCCCTCCTAATACCTCCAGCAAACATTACAGTGCTAGCACAGTGTGCATGGTTACCCTCATAGAGTGTGGCTCTATCATATTTGTTAAAGTATATGTGTGTGCAGACTCATCTCTTATCACTCTAAATCACATATTTTATGTCAGAGGCATGGGCTTACTGGTGGTATTATTCTGAAAGTGTCCATGACCATGGTTGGTTCTTGTAATGTTTTCTATGAGCCTTTACCTGTGCCCACCTTGCTGGAGATCTCTGCAGTACACTCATATTCAGGCATATCACTTTGCCCATCTTCTCAATGTGTACCCTACCCCAGTTATTTGTCAGATCCCTTATAGATGTCTTCTGCATTATTAAAGTAAGGATGCCTATCTCACGGAAACATCATTGTTTTGTCGCCTTGTGTGACAGTTACATAAAACACATTTCCACTGTACAGTCCCTACTGTACCATATAGATATGTCATTGGTATTGCTTCTACAACCATCTTCCATTGACATGCCCTCCTCTTCTGTACATTAGGTTGTTTCACCTGTCTTCTTTCCCTGTGTTCATTCCTACAATTCATCTGTTTGTCCCTATTCCATACACACACTTCCCCTGAGTGTTCATTTTACATGGCAGTCCATGTCCTGTTACAGGTCATTTACACAGCTTCAGTACAGAATGCTAGGAATGGGATATCACAATACTCAGCACTGTAGATACACTGTCCTCTGCTGTGTTTGGACTATATACGTTGCATTCATAACCTTCAACTGTCCATATATTCCCAGGCTATTCAGATGTATTCCTTATCAAATTTGTGGCTTTCTGCCCTATCACTGGAACAGTCTCAGGACTGATGTGAGTCAATATTACATACATTTAGGGTCATACCTCTCAACTGACTGCCCTGATTTCTGCAGACTTTCCAGGCTTTGTCTGATATTTTTAATCTTTTTCTCATAACATTTTGTTTTTCTGGCAAATCATTGGTATGTCATTGCGGATTGAAGTCAGAAACTGATGACAGACATTTGGATTTCAAACTTCAGGCACTTCAGAGAATGCATGCTGCTGTACAACTTATTATTCTTTCAACTTTGTAAGTTTTGAAGAACAGTATTAGAATCTGTCCCTATTTTGGGCCCGTTATCCCTCCGTTATGGCTTTGTCCAGATTTCTTGCTCTAAGAGGTTGAGAGGTATGTTCACGTTTCATTCACCCACATTTCTGTGTGACATGTTTGTAAAATATGTCCCAATTTCCTATTAAATGTTCTCACATTATGTTGGCCTTTGTGCAGATGTGTAGCACTAACAGATTGACAGCTAACTGAAGCCCTAGTGATCATTGTGGCATTCCACGCAAATCTGCAGACCGTAGATGCTCTTCTTTAAACAAAATTGCTATCCACATTCGCTTACATGATTTCCTGGCCATCAACACTGTTGGCAGCCATGAAACCTTGCTTAGACACAGCACATGGCATTAATATAAACACAAATGTAATACTGTCCTGCAGATATGAACAATGACCCACAATAAATATATCTTAAATTACAAATTCAGTGCACCGGCATTCTTCTTGCTGCTCTAGATATACTTTAAGCTGGTTGGTGGAGAAAGTAAGCATAGAACAGACAAAGGGAGATTTAAAGTGACTTAGAGGAACATGAGCCTTGTTGGGGGAAAGTTCTGTCAGTGTGTACACAAGTATAATGTAATTGTGGTAACACATACGTTCATAGGTAGGTACTAGGCTATCTGCCCAAGGGCATTTATAAGCCTAGCCAAAGTGTGTCGGCTTTTGCCGCCCCATTGATTTATTAACTGAGCCTCTGTCAAGAAGAGCCAATGAAGTGATCCCAGGGGTGTATTTTCTGTTACCCATCCACTCGTCAAGGTTTCTCTTGAAGAGGGTTAGTGAGGGGCTCTGTCTAATGAAGTTAGGAATATTGTTCCAGAGCATGAGGAGTCTCTGTGACAGGAATCTATCCCTCCACCATGTTCTATTTATTGTTGTGGCGAGGTTTAGCTCACTAGGGCGAGTGGCTCGCAGTGACTTGGATTTCTTTAGGTGGAGCATGTCCATCAATACTGAGTTGGACATGGATTTCTAAGTCAGGCAGAGATCACCTCTGAGTAAGCGATATGCCACTGAGTGCAGCTGGAGTTTTTCCAGTCAGGCTGCATAGGACATATGTTTGAGACCAGTAATCCTCTTGGTGAGGTACTTTTGTGGTCTTTCCAGCTGTTGGAAGTGTCTTGTGAGGTACATCCCAAACGGGGCATTGTACTCTATGATGGGTCTGATGAGTGATGAGTAGAGGGGTACTATAACCTCTTTATTTCTAGATGCGAACCCTTTAGTAATTAGATGGTCTACATAGAAGGATTTCCTAACTACTTTGAAAATATGATTGTCAAAGGAGAGATTACTATCTACCTGGGTCCCCAGATCTCATTTCCTCTTCTGTGTTATGGGGGCTGCCACCTATGTGGTAATTCATGGGTGTTTTGTTTTTCCCAAATGGGATGACTATACATTTTTTGGCATTTAGCTTGAGACCATGACTTTGACACCAGGTGTCCGTCTCAGTAAGGCCCTTTTGGAGAATGCCCGTGTCAGCTGGAGAGACAATTATGGCTCCCAGTTTGCAGTCATCGGCCATCATGGTTAGCCATAGTCCTCCTGTGTTTGCCTGTACTTCTGAGAAGTATATGCCAAACAGAAGGGGTCCCAGGACCGAGCCTTGTGAGACACCACTTGTGAATGGATTATAGTCGGACCTGGAGCCCACTGTTCTTACCATGTGAGTTCTGTCTGTAAGCCAGTTGGCAACCCATCTCATGACGTAGGGGTTTATGTTCAGGCTGCTGAGTTTTTTTATAATTCTCGAGTGGGGAATGGTGTCAAAAGCCTTGGTGAGGTCAAGGTAGGCTGTGTGAACTACCTACCCCTCATCTATGCCCTTGGTGACTGTCTCGAAGAAGTCAACCAGGGTTAGTATGCATGATCTGCCCTTAACAAAGCTGAACTGGGTTGGGTCAAGTGTTTGGAGGTTCCCAATGTCTTTGTTAATGAGTTCCATGATGATGCGCTCCATAGCCTTGCTGACCAGGCTAGTCAGGCTTATGGGGTGATAGTTACCAGGGTCAGTTGTGGCCCCTCCTTTGTGGAGCAGAATAACTGTTGCTGTGTGCCATTCTATGGACACATAGCTTGTGGAGAGGCTGAGGTTGAACAGTGTGTTTAGGTAGGGGGTTAATTTGTTTTGTAGTTCATGCAAGACACAGTCTGGGACACCATCTGGCCCTATTGACGCTGTGCTTTTGGCATTTGAAAGGGCTGTTTTCGCCTGTGCATCTGTGATTTCCGGGACACTACACTTTTCTGTTATTATTGTGGGCCCTTTTGGGGGTGAGAGGGGGGTGAAATTTGCACTGAATCTATCTGCCTGGATGTTGGCAATATCAGTGGGTTCAGTATATTTTGTGCTATTTTGCACTAGCTCAGAGCATATCTGTGAGTTGCCACTTAGATTCTTGCCATAGCTAAAGAAGGCTTTGTGGTTATCTTTCGAATACTTGGCTTTTTTACTTTCAAAGATATCCTTGGAGGATTTTATGAGGGACCTTAGTTTCTTACTGATACTGATCAGGGATTTCTTTCCTTCTTGGGATTTGCTTTTTTTTCTGAACTAGTTTTCTCTTTCTATTGTATAGCCTGTTTATTGCAGGGGTCCACTAGACTGGTTTCCTTCTCTTACGGGAGTGAGTCTTGGTTTTTCTAGGGATGGCACAATCCATGCATCCTTGTAGGTGCTCATAGAGTGTATTTGTAAAGGTTCCTGCATCTTGGACACTGTTATCCTTTAGCGTGGGGGCTGTGAAACTTACCACCTCTGTCTTAAATAAGGTGAAGTTTGCTTTAGAAAAGGTTTTCACTGTGGTTTCCTTTTTTGGAGGTGGTGGTGTGGTGTGGACATCCAGAGTGATTAGTTTATGGTCTGATCTAACCATTGACGGGTTGACCTCTGGTGTGGAACACCTGCCGCCCATGTTGGTGATGACTAGGTCCAATATGTTTTCACCTCTGGCAGGTAAGTTTACCAGCTGATCCAGGGCATTTGATTTGATAAATTCCAGGAAGCCAACAAACAAATCCAAACTGCAACTCAAGAAACAAATGAAGGCTCAAGGACACAAAGTCTCCAAACTGAAAAAAATGTAAAAACAGGTTTATTACTTTGCAAATAATGTCATGTATCTAAGCTTAATTACTTATGCAATACCATTGGTTAGTGCTTTTTAAAACCACCATGTGGTCTGTATTTAAGTGAGCACGTGCACTTCTGTTGTAGGTCTGAAGAAGTCTTTCTTAAATTAAGACGAAAAGTGCTTAACCGCTTATTTTTGTATCATACTGTTTATTTTCAAATTAATAAACCTGTTTTTAAATTTTTTCGGTTTGGAGACTTTGTGTCCTTGAGCCTTCATTTGTTTCCTAAATCCCAGGAAGCGCTGGACCTGGGAGTTTGTACTTGAGTAGTTTTCCCAGTTAATGGTAGGGTAATTGAAATTGCCCAATATCAGGGTGTTTGGTAGGACCTTCATGTTTCCCAGTGTCTCCAGAAAGGCGGAGTGGTGGTCCTGGGTCATGGAGGGTGATGCATGGACAAAGGAGAGATAAGTTGCCAATGATGGCTGTGTGTGCTACATAAAACATCTAGGCAGCATTTACTGACTCTGATGGGAGACCACAGCATCCAAAGTGGTATGATTTCCAATAAAATGATAGTGTAATATTTCACTAAATGGGTTCAGGTGAGACTACCAAGTCTGCTTTTAAAATGCAGGTATAGATTATTATGGTAGTTAATTTGAAGTCTGTAGGAGGATTGGGCATTCATTTAGTTGTCCAAAGCAATAACAATAATATCAAAGAGGTCAATAGTTACCTACAGTGTTACACAAACTGCAGCACAGCAGAGATGAAAGTGATTTCCTGCTGCAATTCCACAAAGAACCTTGTTTGCGTATTATAGATTGATGAATATTTGCTAACTTCACATACATGCAGATGTTTGTGGGCAAAGGTCCACATTATCATACTTTCTGGTTCCACACTCAGACACTTGTATCTTAGTACAGATACTTGTCTTAATATCATGAGCCACCTGTACAGAGTGCTTACAGGTTATTCTGATTATGTTGACAGAATTCATGCTTCCAGAAGAGGTTCACCATGGGAAGGAACATTTAAAACAGTTGAAGATCACGGGATTCTGGGTTGCATTCTAATTCATCCCCAGAGATCCAGACTGAGTAAGTAATGATGAACAGGAGTTTCTTAGGTAGGCAGATTGTTTCCGATGACCTAAGTATACTGAGCAAGTACATAGCAAAGAATGTATTTATGTTGGGCTGTAGTGTTAATAAGACAGCAGCAATGTCAGTCTTTCAAAAGAGCACAGTGACAGTAATATAGTCGGATAGCTTTAAGTTTTAACATTTAAAAACCTGACGTAAATTAGCAAGCAGTATAGAAGATTAGCTCTGGAAAAAGGGAATAACAGGAGAATAAGGAAAGCCAGAGGGAGACGTTTAGTGAGCTAAATGGCATACAATTCAAAAAAGAAAGAGTTGTTTAGAATAAAGAGCAGGAAACAGAAGATGGGTAATGACTGATCAGTTAAGTACTAGAAGTAAGTGATAACAGTGGAGCTACGATATGCAGGTAGGGAGTTCACATGACTGGCTGGTGAGCAAAAGGCTGAAATGAGAATGATCTTGGGTGAAATGCACATTCATCAGATTAAATCACTGTTGTCAGTGTCATTTTCCCCTTTGATACAGTTATTTCAAAAATGTTTACAATCACTGCACACCCCCATAAAACACCCATCTTGAAAAGCTAAATAATCACTACCTTTTCTGATCAATAATTGCATTTTCTATTTGTCTTCATAATACAACAGCGACTAACATTAAAACATCAGTCTCTGAAAAGTAGATTTTTTTTACTTTAACACAAAATAATACAGTTCAATGACTATTATTGTTGTGTAAAGTAACAGAAATAAAAACAAACTAAAAAAAGCACTGAACACAAAATAAATAAAAAGTTGCTTGCATACCATCAGCGAAATAAGTGATTTGAGGCATTATTGCTTAAATATGCTGTTTCTTTCAGTTTTGGATTTGCCATCAAATTCCTCTTCTGGGCGTTTTATGTGTGCAACTTTGAAAATAGGTTGCATGGTTTGTACATCACTATGATCCTGATATTAAATCTAGCTCACATGGTGTTAGATTCCTGATTTCTACTAGGCTAGAAAGAAACTGTCTGTAGACCAGAGTCCCATTGAAATTAAATATGAGAAAAAAATTGTTAATATGAAAATGCAAAGCAACTGTTTTGCTTTACTTTTTAAGTAAAGCTAATTTTCTCACATAAGAAGAAAATAGCACACAGCAAAGGATGAACTAATAAATGAATAACAGAAAACATAAATACAAATGATGTAAAAATAGTTAAAGCAATCTTTCCCTTTTCCCTAACGTGATCAGAACATTAACGAGCAACACCAAGTTTGACACATTAGTACAAAGGATTCAGCTATGAGCCGTTGATTATTTGCATTATGGAGTTCAGAGTTTGAGTCTGTCAGACTCTAATACTGTGTGACTCTAAGAGAGTAACTTAGACAGTGAACCTTGGTGATCCTTAATAGGAGTTTTGTGTAGTGGATGTATCTGATTAGCAAATGAAAAAATATCAGATCAATAAATATATATTAGAAATTATAGCATATGGAAACTGGTATTTTACATGACTATTTTTGTCTAAAATAATATATACACTTTTATTTTTTTCATTATTTTGAATGTCTGAAACATGTCTGATTCAGTTGTTATGCATTCAGAAAAGTTATCTTGTAAGAAAATGTTTATCATGGGGTAGAAAAACGATACCACAGTGCATACAATGGACTATTTTTAAAACACAAGCAAAAATATACAAAAAAATACACCCCCCACATACTCATGAATATGTTGCACAACCATATAGTATTAACAAAGCTTAACTTCAAGATAATTCTCTAAACACAACAGTTCCCTTAAGGGTGAAAATTTGTAAGGGAATAATTGATCTTCCATAGATGGGGAGGCCTTATAGGCCTTATCCCTGAAGTGTCAAGCCTTTCACCTCCCCTGCTTCATAAATTATTTCCATGTAATTGTTTCCTTTCAAGTATTACTGCTTACACATTTTTTTAAAGAAAGGACAGTCTTGTTCACAAAACTTTAGTGACACTCCTATGGCACATTACTAGTGTACAACTTTGAAGCGTTTTCTTGGAAGGCTGACTGCATCTGTAGTGAGGATTTTTGCTTGAAGGTGGGCCCCTGGAGTTGTAAGTAGCAGTGGTGTGCATTGATGGTGGGCCCTTGGAGTTATAAGTAGCAGTGGTGTGTATTGATGGTGGGTCCTTGCAGTTATAAGTAGCAGTGGTCTGTATTGAGAGTGGGTCATAGGAGTTACATGTAGCAGTGGTGTGCATTGAGGGTGAGACCTTGGAGTTATGAGTAGCAGTGGTTTACATTGAGGGTGGGACCTTGGAGTTGTAAGTAGCAGTGGTGTGCATTGATGGTGGGCCCTTGGAGTTATAAGTAGCAGCGGTGTGTATTGAGAGTGGGTCATAGGAGTTACATGTAGCAGTGGTGTGCACTGAGGGTGGACCCTTGCAGTTATAAGTAGCAGTGGTGTGTATTGAGGGTAGACCCTTGGAGTTATGAGTAGCAGTGGTGTGCATTGAGGGTGGGACCTTGGAGTTGTAAGTAGCAGTGGTGTGCAGTGAGAGTGGCTCCTTGGAGTTATAAGTATCAGTGGTATGCATTGAGGGTGGGCCCTTAGAGTTATAAGTAGCAGTGGTGTGCATTGTGGGTGGGACCTTGGAGTTATAAGTAGCAGTGTTGTGCATTGAAGGTGGGCCCTTGCAGTTATAAGTAGCAGTGGTGTGCATCGAGGGTGGGGCCTTGGAGTTATAAGTAGCAGTGGTGTGCATTGAAGGTGGGTCCTTGCAGTTATAAGTAGCAGTGGTGTGTATCGAGGGTGGGGCCTTGGAGTTATAAGTAGCAGTGGTGTGCATCGAGGGTGGGGCCTTGGAGTTATAAGTAGTAGTGGTGCGCATCGAGGGTGGGGCCTTGGAGTTATAAGTAGCAGTGGTGTGCATTGAAGGTGGGTCCTTGCAGTTATAAGTAGCAGCGTGTGCATCGAGGGTGGGACCTTGGAGTTCTAAGTAGCAGTGGTGTGCATTGAAGGTGGGTTCTTGCAGTTATAAGTAGCAGTGGTGTGCATTGAAGGTGGGCCCTTGCAGTTATAAGTAGCAGTGGTGTGCATCGAGGGTGGGGCCTTGGAGTTATAAGTAGCAGTGGTGTGCATTGAAGGTGGGTCCTTGCAGTTATAAGTAGCAGTGTTGCGCATCGAGGGTGGGGCTTTGGAATTATATGTAGCAGTGGTGTGCATTGAGGGTGGGCCCTTGCAGTTCTAAGTAGCAGTGGTGTGCATTGAGGGTGGGACCTTGGAGTTATATGTAGCAGTGGTGTGCATTGAGGGTGGGCCCTTGCAGTTCTAAGTAGCAGTGGTGTGCATTGAGGGTGAGACCTTGGAGTTATAAGTAGCAGTGGTGTGCACTGAGGGTGGGACCTTGGAGTTATAAGTAGCCATGGTGTGCATTGAGGGTGGGGATCTTGCAATTATAAGTAGCAGTGGTATGCATGGAGTGTGGCACTTGGAGTTATAAGTAGGAGTGGTGTGCAAGGTGCAGCCATAAGCCAAAGGAGCTGAATGTGGCTTCACCCCTTCAAAAATGCTTTTTAATTTATGAAATGTTCTATGCATTCATGGGGTTTCTCCCATTTGTGTGCTGATCACAACTGAGTGAATGTCTTGTCAGGGAGCCCTTTTTTTCATAATTTCTCTATCATTATGTGGATCACAGTTTGAAGTATTTATAGTTTTGCTTAGTTTTTGTTTTATTCTTCAGTCTTTGATACCACGACAAACACCACCCTCTCTTGTCATTTCTCCTTTATCAGTCATGCTGTGACATAATTTTGCATTCTGTGGAAGTCATACATCAACAGAAATGTTTATTTCTGAAGGATAAATGTTGACCTTAAGGTGCTCTGTATTTTCATTAATGTATTATCTGACTCAAAATTTGCAATGCGGTAACTTGCCATAAGAGCATAATCTTTTACTACATACTTCCTAATGGTTTACTTGTCTAGTTGCAAAGAATATTTACATACAACAAGTAAAGTATAAATTATATCCGCAAATTCATTCTGACATAATTCATTTAACCAGTTAAAAACTTGGAGTTAACTGCATTTCCAAAGTATTTTCCATACTTATATAATTATCTGTTCTGTACAGTATAACTAAGAGTAATTGAGTTTATGACCAAGTCACAATATTTTATATCCATTGTGATTTAAAAAAAAAACTCTTTCTTTTACCCACTGGTATTCTTTAACTTCAATAGTCTTTATAGATGTTTTGCCTTATATTTAGAGGAATAAATTTGGATGACAAAATTATGCCATCCCATGGATTCACCCATTGTTTCAACTGCACCATGGTCCATTTCTCTTGTACGTAATTTAAGACTACATCATTCAGTTTCCTCCAAAGTTTAAGAACTTTAAATCTTGTACTTTTTAGACTGTTGTTTCATCCCATGTGCCTTCTGTTTTGCATCTCTTCCCCTGCCCTTTGCTGAAGTTCTAGTTTATTATCCTCTTGTCCTTCCAACTCATCTGCATAAAGTAGTTTTGTTGATCTACGTATAATAGCTTTGCTGATCAGTCCCCACTGATCTGTCTGCTATCGTAGTTTATCGTAACTATCAACAGCAATGGGGTTAGAGCTGAACCCTGATGCATAACCATTCCTACTGAAATACCTTTGTGAGTCTGAATCCTGTTCATACTTGAGTTATTGGATCCTTGTACACAGCTTGCACTAATACTATCAATATTTTCAGAACTTCAAACCATTGCAGGATTGCCCAGATTACATACTTCTTGAGACCTTGTCAAACGCTTTTTTTGAAATCTAGGAATGCTCGCTTGTACACTTTCCTTATCTCTAGCTACTTGTCAAATGTCTGTCTGATTGTAAACATCAAGTTAGTTGTGCTGCATCCTGGTCTTAATCTGTACTGCTCCTCTCCCATTTTACTTTCTGCTATACTGTATTCATTTCAAATTTGTCAATCATTCTTTCAAGCAGCATGACTGGAGTTTGATGCATCTATACTGCCCACAGCTGTAAACGTACCCTTTGTTCTTGTCACTGGCACTGATATGCAAAAACGTGTTGGTGATGTGTTCAGTTCTGATTTAGTGGATCTACAATATTGTGCCATTTCACTCATACGGAATTGATGTTATAAATGTTGGTAACTTGGCTATCTGATGTTCTAACATAAGTCACTGCAATGAATACCCTCTGGAGCCATTTCTTCCGTAAGTCATCAACGTTTTGATCATATTTGCCATGACCTCATGTGAGCCTGATACTTTCCCTTACTGCTGACCTTAACTCTTTAAGTGTAAGCTTTTCTTCTTCTTTCATCGTAGGCAGTGCCTGGGTCAGTACAGCTTCTGTGGAGTTTTCTTCATTTAGTAGCTGCTGGAAGTACTCCTTCCATATGCCTTTGATGTCCTGTGGAAAGTTGTTGCTGGCGTCCCTTACAAAAAGTGCATGATGACTATCTTCTTTATCATTGCCTTGCAAACCAGTATACTTGCTTTGTCACCATCTCAAAGTCATAGGACTGCACTGTATACAAGTGAAATGCAGGGGGATTCTGAAATATTCTATTTAAGTTAATTTCATTACTTGTTACTTGTGTAAACCAACAACTACCGAGCCTACCCCTAGAATTGCAGATAAGCTGAGTATACCTTTTTTTCACCATCTGTATGAGAGAATGCTGGCTTAATGGTGTAAAACTTGTCTGACATGCATTCTTATATCTAACAGGACAGGCAATACATTATGTGTGGCTGCTTTACAGAAATACTGACCAATAATAATTACAAATAATCCCCCGTGGTCTAGAGCAGACAGTGGATAAGCATACTACCAAATATGTGCACAGACCTCAGAAGACCCACCCCAACTCCAATTTCTTACAGTATACCTACACCTGCATGTGAGCCTATATATGCATTACCTGTTCCAATGTACATGTTGAAATGTGTCATCTGCTGTACCAGCAAATTGATTTTATTGGAAAAGAGTGTTTTTTAGAAGTTTTCAATGGCAAAGGAAAACTTTCTTGAAAGCCTGACTACTGATTTAGAATTCAGAGATGTGTTTCTGGTTTCCTTATCATCCTATGCAGCTTGAGAGATCTAGAAACCCTTCTCTTAACACTGGAAGATATGTAAGTATAAATAGCTCTGGGGTCTGGCCAGCAAAGTGTGTTCTACAGCAATCTCCATCCCTTCTGCCTAGAGCTCCATAAAATCATGGTCATTTATCCATAGAGCCGGAAAAATGTCAATATGCATCACAGTTTAATACTGGCTGCCCACCTAACTAATCACTTTCACATTCTCATATCACCATTTCAGTGAAGCACTTTCCATGCAGAATAAATGACAATGTTCTTTCTTTCTTTCTTTCTTTCTTTCTTTCTTTCTTTCTTTCTTTCTTTCTTTCTTTCTTTCTTTCTTTCTTTCTTTGTGTGTATTAGGGGGGGGAGGTTGTATGTGTGTGTCTGTCTGCATAAATTGCCATTAAACAGTAAGCATATATAATAACAATTATGAAAAGTTTATAGTAACTGCACAATAGTATAACCTTATGCTTTATTTTATTGCTGACATATTTTCTGAATATATTGTTGTGCTCAGATGTGCATATAATGCAATTTAGTGGAAAAATCAAATTGCATAAATATAGTCATGGATGAGGAGATAAGTGGATATGTAAGAATGCATGTAAGGGGCAGGTCTGAAGGTGATGAGAATCTATTTTTTTCTGTAATGCATTTTTCTTCTTGGCAGCCACTGACCCTTGCTGTTGTTGTGCTACAGAAATAACTGAACTTTAAAAACATCCAGTAAAATATTCTCATTACATTGCTGTAAATTTCATTCTCAGGGCAAAAAATGATGTGTGCTAAACAGTCTACATATTTGCATGCATGCACATAAACACAAACAGACAGACATGCAAGAAAAAAAATGTGTTCACACCCATATTACGGTCAGTGCTAGCACTGCAGACCAAGTCATCTTAATCTGTCCTAGTAAAAATATTTGGTTTACAGCATTATGCAGGTCCCAAAGAAAATGTACCTGCTACAGATATTCATGTTATTTAATTGTATTTTCAAGCTATGGTACTTTTAGAATTAGTACTGCAACAAAAAGATGTAGTGACCTTGCAGTCATATTAGATTTCTTTTATTATTCAGTCTATTCCAATGTGCTTTACAGTAAAAAAAAATGACTAAGCCTAAAATCGTCTCCTTCAAAGACCAAGGTCAACCTAGTTTCATTCTGACAATGTAGTATAATCTAGGTGCTTTTATATAAAGTGTTTCGACAAATTTAATTAAAAAAAAATATTAAAACCTTTACTTATATCTTGTAGTGAAAAAATTACTCTGTAAAGATGTCTCCATTGGGAATTCTAAGTTAGCTTTAGATTAAGAAATTGTTATTAAGGTTGGGATAGGCACTTACAATCTATGACAGTACAATAAAACACATTCCCTAGGATTCATGAAGCACGGCGCAAGGGTGGTGTTAGTCTTGTTCCGAGCGTGCGGTGTAGAGATGGTGCAGCAGCACCATATGCATATTAATGAAGACGCGCTGCCACACCGTCCACGTGCACAGGAAATGCACGCGAGTGCAAGGGGTGTGTTTAAGCATTGCACGGAGGTGTGAACATGTCCGCTACAGTTGTGCAACCTAAAATGCTGTCTAGTACAGCCTGCCTCTAATAGTAATCAGTCCTGTCAATGTCCATGGATACTGAAATGTATGCAAAGCATAAAAGAGAGTTCCGTGAACACTAAAATAAAATCACAGGAGTAAACACACAAGCACGTAGCTGAATGTTGAGCCTTCATCCCTAGAACTATTACATTTAAAACCCTGTGTCCGTATTTCATTGTTGTGTTGATTTTTATACCAAGTGGAAGTGAATCGCAGCGTGTTTGCGTTCCGCTGACCTTTGCTTAGCCTAGCCCAATGGTTAGAGCATTCGCTTAATATCTGCCCATTCGGGTCCGAGTTGTCCTTGTCTGGACGGCCCAAAAATGAATGGGTATAACCTGGGTCAACCTACCATGTCATGAAAAATAAGTATTTGTGTGTATCTATGTGCATGAAGTACAGCATGTGGAAGACCAAATATGCTTGGGTTGGCCTCACAACCGTAATGGTATCAGAGATGCATAGAGTAGGCAATGTGTACTGCTGTCTGTGCCATGGGCTAACAACCAGAGAAGGGATGGATTGTGTGTATGTGGATTTTGGGGGGGTGATGGGTAATATAATAATCCGCCGAGGGGAGACTGGGTTGGATGTACAATAGGTGAACTGGAGGTGTACAAGGGAGCAGTGGGAGAATCCAAAAGGAAACTAAAGAACATACATTCACATCCCCAATACACTCTGTCAGGTCATATTGCATAACACAATCCCAGAAACATATGAACATTAAAATGTACGATACACATGTACAGAAACGATACCGGCTCACACCACATAATGGTTTGGCCTGAACTGAGCCATCCAACCCGTACACACCTGGATACATAATTGAATACCCATCATCCCATCTACAGCACACCACCCGCCCCTTGCTGAACATCCACTAAAACCACCCATATCTGGGCTGCTAGCTTGGGCCAGCCATATCTGCACATAGTGCCCCCTACCCACATCTAGTAGGCAGTCTCACCCTAAGCAGTCTCAGGCCTGCAAACAAGGTATCCAAAGCATGTATAACCCTCCCTCATTTTCATATAACCAAAAGAATGGGGGTCATCGGTGTCCACAATATTTGGACATCCCTCATTGGATAAGTGTCTGTTCTCAAGATTAGACTTGGTGGCACAACACGATTTCCATTCCCATTGACATCCGGACACAAGTTGGATTAGCAGTACTTGTCCACAACCCTGCTCAGCCTCCACCTGGTCCTGCAGAACCTACAGCCCGGGATTAAACACCTGACTGTGATGCACTTCTCCCCATGTGCATTATCGGGAATATATACCTTTCACATGTTCCCAAGAAGCTTCCCCATAGCCATCTTCCAAATAGTACACGTCCACAAATTGTATACCTTGTCCAGGTTCCACACCGTAATGATGCACACATCCCCTGTATACAAATGGTACAGGTCCCTCCCAGATGCGGGTGTTCATATACATGGCCATGTATAACCCCAGATATGTAGTCATATATCTATAAATGTACATACTTATATTCGCATAGCTACACATCACACATATATGCATATAAGTAGTTGTCAAGTATGTGTCCTATTCATAAATATGTATACTTGCAAATGTATACATATGTCTCTCAGAAACATATGAACATTAACATGTACTATACATATGTACACCAACCGACTGTCACATTTGTTACCAGTAGTGTGGAATGCCTGTAGTAAAGTCATATATCCTAACTACTATCCATGCAGAATGTATTATAGATGGTTTAGTGGTCAAACCAGTGACTATGGTGTTTCGGTTCCTGGGTCCAAGCAATGCAAGGGCTGCTAATTGTATATGATGACCAGAATAATGGCTGTCAGATATAGGGTGATTAAGGCACTTTCAAGCAGACATAAGCGGGTATGTGTGGTGGTAAGTAGCAGTCATTCAATAGTATGGGAAATGTAAATAAGAATGTGGGTGTATATGCATGTGTATGTGCAGACAGATATATATATGTACATATATATATATATATATATATATATATATATATATATATATATATATATATTCATGAAGAATGAACATGGTCACAATAAAGCATTCATAACAAATGCTAAGGAAAACAGCAGCAGAACCCCCTTATTATTTAGTGCTGTCATATCAAGCTGGGCAGAGGTGAGCAAACCTACTGCATCTCCAACCACAGGTAGGATGCTAACAGTGGGACTATCTTTGTCCACGTGCTAAGTCTGACTTTCAAACAGGTACAGGGCAGTCCCAATCTCGAGTCAGTGAGCCAAAAACCGGAAGACTATTTGAACACCCTGACCATTATATGAACGTATGTTCCAGGACTATAAGTGTGGGACATCTGAATATAGTTGGAGTAAACCAACATACGGGATGTGTCTAGAGCAGTAGGATGTGGCACATGTGTAGTGGAATGGTTATTTTCCAACTGGAGAATGGATGACTGCTGTGTTAGTTAAGTGTTGCAGCATGTGTTTGGGTAACTATGAACCATGGGTATAAAGAAAATGAAGCAGCACAGCAATAGTGTAGTGGTTAGAGCATACGGCTAATGAGCAGACATTGCTGGTTCGACTGCTGCACACACCATTTATGACACAGAATCCGTATATGAGTATATTCTGACATTTTTATGCTGTATAATGATATAATACCAATGAAATGTGAACTGGAGCAGTAAGAAAGGAGAAGGTGTCTGCGTGACGGGAATCAGTGGTTAAACATGGTGAAACGGGAAAACTGCTGCTGAAATGCGTTGTACTCACCCTTTGTCCAATGGCCCTTGTTCTGCCGAGCAACACAATAAACAGCCTCAGCAAGGCTCGACGCCAGGACCCTACACACTACAACCAATGTGATTTACCACTAAGCCACAGCAGTTATACTTAACTGATGTTATCACAAACATAGCAGACAGTACAGTCATTCAACAGAATGATCAAAGAAAATAATCATGTAGATGTATATGCATGCGTACGTACAGATATATATATATTTTTATATATATATCTGTAAAGAACACACATGGTCACAATAAAGCATTCATAATGAATGCGAAGGAAAACAGCAGCGGATCTCCCGTATTATTTAGTGCTGTCATATCAAGCTGGCCAGAGGTGAGCAAACCCACTGCATCTCCAACCACATGTAGGATGCTAACAGTGGGACTAACTTTGTCCACATGCCAAGTCTAACTTTCAAACAGGTACAGGGCAGTCCCAGTCCCCAGTCAGACAAGCGGAAAAGTATTTGAACACCCTGACCATTATATGAATGTATGTTCCAGGACTATAAGCTTGGGATGTCTGAATATATTTGGAGTGAGTCAACATGCGGGACGGGTTTAGAGTGGTGGGGAGTGGCGCATGTGTAGTGGTGTAGTTTTTCCAACTGGAGAATAGATGTGCTAGTCAAGTGTTGAGGCGTGTTTTAGGGTAACTATGAACCATGGGTATACATCAAAATGAAGCAGCTCACCAATAGTGTAGTGGTTAAAGCATCCGCCTAACGAACAGGCATTCACGGTTCAAGTTCAACTATAGCACATATCATTTTCCATGTGGAATGAATGTAATTCTGCTGTAAAACCGACATAATAACATGTAAAAGTGAACTTGAGTATCGCATAGGACTTTTAACGAAATCCATTCAATCAAAGTGGTACTGTCATAATGAATAAGGCACAAGTAAGCACAAATAAGCAGCAGTAAACACATATAACAAACGGTAAGCAAATCTGAGTGCGCTTGTGCAGGTGTAAGCAGTGCCCAGCATAGGAAATGTATATAAGTATATACAGATGTAATATATATATATATATATATATATATATATATATATATATATATATATATATATATATATATGTGTGTGTGTGTCTTTCGGCTTTTCCCAGTTAGGGGCCACCACAGCGGAACTCCAGTCCACTAATAATTGGTAGTGGATTTTTACATACCGGGTTACCAGCCCTGATGCACAACCTTCAACGAAGGCACACCCCATTCACGTATGTCTCCACACAGAAGACGCTCTAGCTGAGAATCGAACGGGACAACGTCTTGCTATGAGGCGACAATGCTACCGCAGCATCACCGCCGCAGTTCATACATATATATGAATATATACAAAAGGAATGAGAAGGTATCAACAGCAACTATAGCATTATATAGTTCTGTCAGCGTATGTCATATCAAGCTGGCCAGGAGTTGACAAAAAAAACTACTTCTGCCATCTGCAACATAAACACCAAAACAACCCCCAGAAGTTCTGGGCAGGTTTAAACAACCTTCTCCATCCAGGCAAATCCTCCACTCCTACCCCAGGGACACTAAGTGGTAAAAGCCCAGAAGAAGTAGCCAATACCTTCAATACTTTCTTTACCGAGACTATTCAGTCCTTAGCCAAACAACTACCTCCCCCCTCCTCTACACTAAAAAATCCTGTACCCAAGTCACTACCCTCCTTTAACCTCCAGCCTATCTCTACATCCTTTATCAGATCCCTACTGAAGAAGCTAAAACCAACTACCCTTTCTGCAGACCTACTCCCAGCTGAATATCTGCAAATAGCTGCAGATGCCATAGCCTATCCTATCTCAATTCTAATCAATAGAACCATAACCGAGGCCACAATCCCCTCAATATGGAAAATATCCTATGTCATTCCACTCCATAAAGGTAGCTCATCCACAGAACTATCGAACTATAGGCCAATAGCCATACTGTCACCACTTGCCAAAATTAAGGAAAGGTGTGTCCATAAACAACTTATGCACTATCTCACCCAGAACAAACTAATGACCAACTCTCAACATGGATTCAGACCTCATCACAGTACGACCACCGCCCTCCTCTCTTTTACCGATAAAATCAACCAAAACCGGAATAACAAAAAATATCCTCTGCTCTCTTTCTGGACCTGTCGAAAGCCTTTGACATGGTGAACCACCAGCTACTTCTCCACACTCTGAAAACCCTGTACCTAGATAATACAGCCCTTAAATGGTTTCATGCCTACCTCTCAGGTAGACAACAAGCAGTTCTGTGGCAAAATAAGCTCTCTCACCTGCTACCAAATACCATAGGAGTTCCTCAAGGCTCCATATTAGGACCTCTTCTTTTCTCAGTCTTTATTAATGACCTCCATTCAGTTATCCCCGAAGCCACCTGTATTCAGTATGCAGATGACTCAACTCTAATATGTTCCGATGACTCTTTACCTAACCTACAAGCTGCCACCCAGCTCTGTTTTACTACAGTCGAAAACTGGCTCTCAGATCATCATCTGATCTTAAACCCAAACAAAACCAAACTACTTCTCTTTTACCCAACAAATACATCCCCTCCCACACATCTTACTATACAATCCAATAATGGTACCATCATCTCCCCAGACTCCTACACAAAGCTACTAGGAGTTATCATTGACAACAAACTTAGATTTGATATGCATATCAATCAAACCATCAAGTCCGTAAACAAGAAACTTGGGTCCTTACACAGGATAAAGAACTTCCTAACCCCTATTGCCAAAGTGGCCACTGCCCGCTCACACCTTCTCCCTACCCTTCTATATGACTCTCCTGTGCTTTCTAACCTTAACAAATCTGACCTGAAAAACTTTCAGGTTGTTATAATCATATTGCCAGATTTGTAACCGGATTGCCCTATAGAACCCACCACTGCTTTAACTTGAAAAAACATGACTGGATAGAACTCCCTAATCTTCTCAAGATGAACCAACTCATAGAAGCTTTTAAAATTCTTAAACAACCTGATAACACCCCTGCACTGAAAAATATAATAATTCCTTACACCAATCTAAGCTGCCTTCGCTCATCAAACAGACTCCTTGTCCAAACACCCAAATCCAACAATATGGGTGGCGATGCTCTGTTCGCCAACACCACTGAAAAGCTATGGAATTCCCTCCCCAACAACCTCATGCTTATTACTTCCCTTGTTCAATTCAAAAAGAGTCTAAAACTCCATTTTAAGTCGCATTGGCTATGTCCATGCTCAAATCCAGACTAGCTCCTCTTCGTAAACCAAGGCCATACTACTTCTCAAGTAAATCTAAACCCAAAAGGACAATCTAGAGTGGGGATATGTAATCAAAAAGCATATTCACTGTACATTAGCCAAACTATAATCTATAATCTGTCTTAATAAATTCACTAGCATCTTTTTAAAGATCTGTATATTGAACTGTCGTAAGTTGTGTCTGTTAGAACAAGGTAGCATGTGTAGTATGCAGTATGTAAATTGCTTTTTATTCTTCTTATTCTTTTCTGTCTTAAACACTAATATGTAACTATTTGTCTCTGTGACTATGTTGGAGCTTTTCTCCCGGGCCTCCGCTGAAAATGGACATGTATCCAGTTGGACTATCCCGGTCAACAAATGTAAAATAAATAAATATATATATATATATACATATATATGTATGTATATATATATATATATATATATATATATATATATATATAGATATATATATAGATATATATATATAGATATATATATATATACACACACACACACACACACACACACACACACACACACATATATATATATATATATATATATATATATATATATATATATATATATATATATGAAGAATGAACGTTGTAACAATAAAGCATAGAAAAGGAATGAGAAGGTATCAACAGCAACTATAGTATTATATAGTTCTGTCAACGTATGTCATATCAAGCTGGCCAGGAGTGAGCAAAGCACTGCTACTCACACCACCACAGGCAGGGTTTTACCAGTGGGAGTAACTTTGTTGATCTGCTAAGTCTACTTTACAAACAATCAGAGGGTCATCCCAGTGGGACTACCAAAAATTGTCAGCATATTTGGATCTCCGTCCATTACACAAGCAAGGGCAGGTATGTTCAAGGACTAAATGTTGGGAGAGCATGATAACACATGTGTTGGGACAACAACATACATGTAGGGCCCCTAACGCTGGAGGGAGGGCAATGTGTGGAGGTGTGTCATGGCCGTGAAAGCAACAGGATAATGGATGGATTGTGTGTATGTCGAACTCAAGTGGGGTCACGGAACCATTTGTATGTGATTATGGATCCAGGCGTGTCATGGTTGGATGGCCTGGTTCTAATTGGACCGCCTCCTGGAGGCCAGGCCGTTAGTTATAAGTATGTATGCATACACACATGCATACATCTATATGTAGAAGTATATTCCCTGTAACATATCCATTCCATTTGCAGACATAAACACATGAATGTGCCCTTACAAACCTCGACAGTAGATAGAATAATAGGTAGTGCATAAGAGGGAAGGGACAAAATTGCTAAAATGCAGTAGTGTGCACAATATCCGAAGTCAGTGCTGTGCTGAATAAATGAAATGTGAGGACTGTCTCACACAGGGAATTATCCCTGTGATCTGCCTACAACGGCAATGCCAAATACTAAACCAGTCTATTTGTAAAAGAATCACGCAGAACACGTACATAATTAGTTCTCATGCGTAACGTGTACGTTACCATATAGTCAGACTAATTAATTCATTGTACTGTCATGTTAATGGGAGTAAGTATGTAAGGAAGTAAGAGTTTAATCTTGACATAAAAACCAGTGTGTCCCATGTGGGATAATGCAAAAATTGCGAATAGTGTCCTAATGGTCACTCATGTCACCAGTGTTTGTGGACTAAACGTTAGGGATTCCTGGGGATACGGGTAGTGAGTCAACCGATGGGATGGGTCTACAGGGGTAGAGAGCGGCCAATGTGTAATGGTGTGGATACACTCAAATCCAACTGGAGAACGGATGACTACAGTGTTAGTGAAGTGTTGGGGTGGGTGTTTGGGGAACTAGGAGACATGGGTATATGGGTATATATGCAACTGAAGCAGCACAGCAATAGTGTATTGGTCAGAACATTCACCTAACGAACAGGCATTCACGGTCCGAGTCCCACACTAGCTCATATAATTTTCCATGTGGAATGTGTATATAAAGATATTTATACATCATATTGCTGTACAATCTACATAAGAACATGTACATGTAAACTGGAGTACTGCATGAAATGTTTAATTAATGTCATTCAATCACAGTGTTAGTGACATAATGACTAAGTTAATAATAAGCAGGTGTAAGCACAAATATGCAGTAGTAAACATATATAAGCACCAGTAAGCATGTTTAAGTGCATTTGCGCGGGGGTACTTTTCCGTTAACGGGGCAACACTGTTAATGCGGTTGCTGACTTCCGAATCCAGTGTCAAACCATGTATTTGTGTTAGTCTTAACATGTGTGTGTAAAATGGAGAAGTTACAGTTGTTTTAATTTTGTTTTTACATTTTATCCATTTAACTGATTTACACACAACTGTTAACATTAACATCCAAACAACATGGCTTGAGGTTGGAGTAGGAGCTCAGCACCTACATTGAAAGTGTTTGCCTGAAAGCAGAATAGTGCAAAAACAAAGGCCTACTATTACAACAGTCTATCTATTATAAGGAAAGCAGTCATTGTAGAAAACGTTTTCATTGTCAAATACCCGTCCTCAGCATCTCTAATTATACTTACTCTGCTTCTGTAATCCGCGAGGATGCGATTACAATCAGTAAACAGTGATTGTTTGTTTTTTAAGAGTGTCAGGCATGGATTTAGGAAGGCATCGCTGAGCCCGGAAATAACTGTGTTTACGATATACACATCTGTTGCTATTGTACAAGGCATTTACATAAATTATCCAAGTTGAAGCCTAATCTTAACAACTTGTGTCTTGCAAGCTCTTCACGGCAAACATATGCATAGCAATTTCACTGTCTTTTAATCATCATTTCACATGCCTCACAGAGGAATGAAAACTGATTACAAATGGTCGGCATGACTACGTCTTTGTAATCTGTAAGCACAGGCAGTTACTTCATGTTAGACATTTAATGCAGTGGACATATCACCATGTCATGCCTAATTAACAGAAGAAAGGAATGTCATGTTATTTGCAAGTATTTCCTCATTACTGATTTCCTGTCTGTGCAACTTACTGGGACAACACTTTAAATCGATCGCTCCAGTGTAATGCAGTACCTTAACATGTCAGTCAGGCAGACGTGTGTAAAATTAGACTAGTTACTTGGTTAAACATTTAATTATTAACACAAGCATTTTATACTGACATGTGCTCAACAGGCATGTTAATGAGCTGCATTACACCTGCATGATTGCATTAATAGTGTTGCCCCGATAACGGAAATGTACCCATTCAACAGTATAGCACATGTATTCAATTACGTAGATGTATGTGTGTTAATGTCCATATATATATATATATATATATATATATATATATATATATATATATATATATATATATATATATACACATACATAGATATAGAATATATATCCCAAGAACAGACCTCGTGACACCAAAGCATTAGAAAAGAATGAAAAGGAAAACACCTGCAACTCCCGTATTATGTGCTGGTGTTAATCCCAAGGCAAGTGTGTTTCTGTCCGACACATGGGTTCAGACTGTAGTTTGGGTAATAATAGGGTTGCTGACGTTACTCACCAGGCCTATTGCCAAATGCATGGGTATGTCTCGCCAACCCAGTCACTTGGCTGATTGTGACATATATGGCCACTATATAGGAAACTACAAATCACACTCCTCAACACATCCAGTGGCTAGACACTCACAGCCACTAACACACAGGACATGACTGACAAACACACACACACCTGCTATGCCTCGAAATAGTACACCTATCTAACTACTACAGCATTAAGCAGTTACAGAATGCGCTACTGAGATTACTGGGTTACTGCAGTCTGAGAGGTGTATTTCTAGTTGGGTGACATCAGCAGGACTGCCAAAGTTGAGTATATGAATTGTACGGAGTGTGAGTACCCTAAAAGCATTGGTCTGTCCTCAGGCAGATAGACACACACACACACACACACACACACACACACACAAAAAACACATAGTTGGCAAGTCTGGGATTAGAACACTGAACTAACTACTTTATCACACTACGCAATACGCAGTTACAGGACGCACTACAGAGACTATGACTTTCCCAGTGGTGTATTTCTAGGTGAGTGACACCAGCAGCCTTGCCAAAGTTAAGTTTCTGAATTGTATGGACTGTGAGTAGCCGAAAAAGCATTTCTCTCTACACAGTCTGAGACAGACAGACACGCACACAATCACACACACAATTGGCAAGTCTGGGGTTAGAACTACTACCTAACTAGTTTATCACTACAGCAGTATGCAGTTATGGGACGCGCCATGGGGATTACTGAGCTACAACTCTCCCAAAGGTGTATTTCACATTGGATGACCTCATCAGGCTTATCATAATACTGGTATGGGGAGGGCAGTGCGTGCATGGGCCATAACCCATTCATGTAGGGGTTGACATGCCACATGCGGGCACACACGGCGTCATATGTCACAGGTACGTGTATACAGCTACAAGATGACTACCTCCTTGCACAGTCATGTTGCACAGCTGACACGTGCACCACATAGTCTGTCATGCTGACAGATACTGGTGGCTAGTATCTGCAGTGAATGACATCTGCACCTCATGTGTTTGGGGCCCTTTGGCTGTGTGCTGAGTAGGACAGGCCCGGATGGCTCCTTGTCATGGTCACCTCTATGTCCATCAACCTTTGGCTTATTGTAGTGTGTTGTCCTTACATATATGCCTGTATTCCTAGCCACTGTGTGTGGAAGGCAGGAGTGGTGCATACTGACATGTGTCTGCACTAAGAACTGCGACTGCCAGATATGTCTGGACCACTGGTGTTTGCAGATATGGCCTTCATGTGTTTAAGTATGTGGGCATACCCATTATGACCTTTCATTATGTTGTTGACTGACACTGCCTTCATACTTTCAAGTGTGTGAGCATGCCCAGTATGGCCATTTGTATCACATGTGTGGCTCAAGTCTAAGTAGTTTGTACTGCAGTGCTGACCTTTGTGTTGTACACCGACAGGCAGCATGCTGTGTCTGCAGGGTATCGATCGGTCATTTGGCATTGACTGTTGCTACATGTCTGCATAGCGGGGGGGGGCACCTGACTGTATCTACATTCCTACACAGGAGTGGGGGGTGGCACACCTGACTGTTGTTATAAGTGTATGTTGGATGGGGGGGCACACCTGACACTTGTACACATTTGGTAGAACTGTACTGGTATGTCAGGTACTCCATTTCAGTGTGTAGTCTTACCTATTCTTCTGGCTAGAGGCATACCAGTGTACTACAGATCTTAGCTTTAATTACCAACATATTAGTTTCTGACTTCACAGCCTTCACAACTTACATCCAACTGCCTGGCCTGCTGTAGTCTGTGTGGGTCTTGGGGAGAGGTTACCCATAGGGCACATTCAGAGGCCATAGTACAGCATTTGTTTGTGTCTGTCTACACCTGTCCTGCTGGCTGAGACTTGTGTGGGTCTTATGGACACACATGTCGCTCAGCCCATTATCTGTAGTGGGTTGTGTCACCCTGAGTATTACTGGCTACTATGGTGACTCCAGTATGTGTTACAGATGTCATGGTGCCACTAAGGGTGTCTACTGTCTGCTGCCTTAACATTCAGACACCCAATTCCCATGCATGGTCACATCCATACCATAGCTACAGGTAACAACACATTCTACTCCATTTGGCAATTGGTAAGTTGATTGACTTACCTTGAGGGTGTGCCAGACTTGAGGATGGTGCTGGAGGGCTGGCTATGTTGGATGCTCATAGTACACTCCCTATACATGGTAGTGTCATGTTTGGCATCCCTTTTACTGTCTGTGGGAGTCAGAGAGGGTGTCATTTCCTGGGTCCCTACTGTGTCAGTGCATATGCTATGCTCTTTGCCAAGGTCAGGTCATACTGAGCATGCCTCCTTCTGCCTACTGGGTCAGGCTCAGGTTGCTCCCCCTCCAAGTCACTCTGTGCCTATACAGGCCTTGGCATTGGTGGGGGGCTGTATGGCCCCGCCCTATGCTGTTCCTGCTGCAGCTGTTTCTGCAGGATCATATTGTGTAGCATAGCACATACCATAACAATTTGGGTGCATGTAGCTGGTGAATACTGCAAGGCTCCACCAGATGTATCCAGACACTGGAACCATGTCATGAGCATCCCAAACACACGCTCTATTATATGTCTGGCCTGTGCGTGTGCCTCATTATGGCATCGTTGTTCAGGTGTGTGTGCATTTCTGATGGGTGTCATCAGCCAAGGCTCCAGTGGGTATCCAGCATCCCCCACTAGGTGACCGTAGGGGATGCCCATATTGGCAAATCTGTGGTACAGCTGTGTCAGATGCCATATTTCTGAATTGTCATAGCTTCCAGGGCAGTCAGCACAAACGTTCATTATAATGCCCTAGGCATCACATATGACCTGGCAGTTGATGGAGGGGATGCCCCAGCAGTTGATGTAGGCATTACCCTGCTCAATGGGTGGTGCTGTGATGCATAAGTGCGTGCAGTCTATAGCATCCATTACCCCAGGGTATTCTGCTATTTGGAGGAAGAGAAGTATGTTGCTGGTCAACACCTCACGTGTGTTGAGGAAATAAACATGCTCATTGGTATGTGCTGACATGGAATCCAGGAACTGGTGGAATACTCTGGATGCTGATGCCTGTGAAATCCCCATGACATCCCCAGTTGTGCTTTGGGAGGTACCTGTGGCTAGTATACCTGGGCATACACATACCTTGGTATCCAGTGGGATGGGTTCCCCTCGGCCAATTTTATGTGTCAGGTGTGGCCAGTACAGCTGAACAATTTGCTGTAGGAGGTCTCTGTCCACCCTATAGTGCTCCACTATCTCCAGCTCATGTAGCCCCTGGTAGGTTACCCTGAATCTGTACACTCTTCTCTGTCTCCTCACTGTGGTTTGTTTGGCAGCATTCACATCCTCACCACCCTCAGCCTCTTGCACATGTTGTTCTATGTTGCCTGCGGCAGCCCTTCTCATTTTGTAGGCTTGTTTGTTAAAATTTCCCCACATGTATACACCAGTGGTGTAGAGTGTGAAAAAAACAGAGGGGAAGGTGTTTGCTTAGTTTATAGTAGTGTTCTTGGCTGGGCTGGTCTGCTGCCTCTTTAATTGGCTGATCCTGATACATTTCACCTGTCAGCTCAGCTAGTTCTCCTTGATTACTTTCAAACTGCTGTTTTCCCTTTTGATTGCCCTAGACAGGTTTAGACACACCCCTAAATTAGCTGTGCTAAGCTAGGAGCAATCCCGTGCCACAGGGCTCCAATCCACTTACAGTATGCCTGACACCCCCCCATGATGTCACCTATATCCAAGTCTTGTACCAGACTATCTATACTCTTACATGCTTGGGATCTGCCTCACACCCTGGAGAAAACTGGGATTCACTGTCCTTCACCTCATTGCATAGGAGTGCCTGCTAATGCATAGTCACATGTCCCATACTGAGCCTCCCCTAAACTAACCACTGCTTACCATCGCTCAAACCTGCACACATCCGCTCACAACTGCTTAAAAGTGCCTTACTCACTCCGTATCCAATTACCCTTGTTCTGCCCAGCAATAAAATAACCAGCCTCTGTAAGGCTCAAAACTAGGACCCTGCACACCACAGCTGATGTGCTTTACCACTAAGCCATGGCAGATATACAGACATCGGATGTTATCACAAACATATCATCCAATCATCCAGCACAGTCATTCAACAGTATAGGACATGTATTCCATTGCGTAGATGTATGTGTGCCAATATCCATATATATATATATATATATATATATATATATATATATATATATATATACATATACACATACATAGATATACATTATATATCTCAAGAACAAACCTCGTGAAAACACCAGCAGCTCCTGTATTATGTACTGGTATAAATCCCAAGGTACATGTGTTTCTGTCCAACACATGGGTTCAGACTGTATTCTAGGTAATATTAGGGTTGCTGACTTTACTCACCAGGCCTGTTGCCAAATGTATGGGTATGTCTTGCCAACCCAGTCTCTTGGTTGATTGTGACATATATGGCCACTATATAGGGAAACTACAAAACACGCTCCTCAACACATCCAGTGGCTAGACACTCACAGCCACCAACACATAGGATCTGACTGACAAACATACACACCTACTATGCCTTGGAATAGAATACCTACCTTACTACTTTAACACAGTACAGCACTACGCAGTTACAGAATGCGCTACTGAGATTACTGGGTTACAGCAGTCTGAGAGGTGTATTTCTAGGTGGGTGACATCAGCAGGATTGCCATAGTTGAGTATAGAACTTGTATGGAGTGTGAGTACTCTAAAAAGCATTGTTCTGTCCTCAGGCAGAGGGACATACTCACACACACGCACTTGGCATGTCTGGGATTCGAACACCGACTTAACTGCTTTATCGCATTACAGCATTATGCAGTTACAGAATGCACTGCCGAGTTTACTGGTTCCCAGTAATCCCAGAGGTGTATTCCAAGGTGGGCGACATCATCAGCCTTGCCAAATTGAGTATAGGAATTGTACGGAGAGTGAGTACTCTAAAAAGGATTGTTCTGTCCTCAGGCAAGCAGACAGACACACAGAAACACACACACACTTGGCATGTTTGGGATTAGAACACTGACCTAACTACTTTATCACACTATAGCATTACACAGTTACAGAACGCACTACTGAGATTACTTGGTCACAGCAATCCCAGAGGTGTATTCCTAGGTGGTTGACATCATCAGCCTTGCCAAAGTTGAGTATAGGACTTGTACGGAGTGTTAGTACTCTAAAAAGCACTGTTCTGTCCTCAGGCAGATGGACAAATGGACATACACACACACACACACACACACACACACACACACACACACACACACACACTTGGCATGTCTGGGATTCGAACATCGACCTAACTACTTTATCGCACTACAGCATTATGCAGTTACAGAAAGCACTGCCGAGTTTACTGGGTCACAGTAATCCCCGAGGTGTATTCCTAGGTGGGTGACATCATCAGCCTTGCCAAAGTTGAGTATAGGAATTGTAAGGAGAGTGAGTACTCTAAAAAGGATTGTACTGTCCACAGGCAAACACACAGAAACACACACACACACACACACACACACACACACACACACACACACTTGGCATGTCTGGGATTAGAACAGCGACCTAGCTACGTTATCACACTACAGCATTACGCAGTTACAGGACACACTACCGAGCATACTGGGTCACAGCAATCCCAGAGGTGTATTCCTAAGTGGTTGACATCATCAGCCTTGCCAGAGTTGGGTGTAGGAATTGTGTGGAGTGTGAGTACTCTAAAAAGCATTGTTCTGTCCTCAGGCAGATGGACACACACGCGCACACACACACACACACACACACACACACACACACACACACACACACACACACACACACACACACCAGTGGTGGGATCAGAACACCTGCCTATCTACAGATCACTATTACAGTACTACACAGTTACAAGTTGCGCCACAGAGATTACACATTGCAAAGCACTCATCATGACCTTCTAGGATTGCGGACTTCAACAGGGATGCTGACAGTTAAGATGTACATAGCTGTGAACCTCTGTGGTTAAAGTAGGATTCCATCCTGAAGAGGAGTAGGCCTATCTGTGGAATGGACAACTACTATCACTATACTGGGTTACAATGGCCATGCTCATACACATAGAAGCACATAACTTACACAAGGTGTCAGTGGGCATGCTCATACACTTAGTAGCACAGGGCTGTTTGGAATGCACTCTGATTCTAAACATGGAAGGCCACAGTGGCCATGCTTATAGAGTTAGACATACAGAATGTGCTATAATGGACTCCTGTGTTAGTAGTTGTCATTGTTACCAGGAACGCTGCACTACATATATCTGACACTAGTCATCTACACAATGTCTGCTGCTGTCCATCACCTTAGATGTATCAGTCTATACCAAGCACAAAACTTCCTCTTGCAGTGATGTCATGCTAGGAATGGCAACTGCTTTACCAACACAATGGGCCAATGTCCTGCTGTAATTATGAGGTTGTCCAGTGTCTGTCATTCTGGGATGACATGACTGACAGAAGACAAGCCTTTGTCACAGATCACATGCATCCATGATTCAAGGGAGTGGTGATAATACCTAGGTCGCATTTGCCCATATAGTGCCATTCCAAGGCAAATGTCCTAAACACAGGATAACACCCTGACACCTAGAAGACAATTGCATCGTATGCTTACTAACCAGTGCTAGATGTGTTGCTGTCGTAATCACAGTTGCTCACTGTAGAACCTACAATGGGGAATACTGACATCTGTGCAGTGAGGAACATCTGGCTGAAGACTCTGTAGTGCACAATAGCACTACCACCATATAGCTCAGAACCAGACATGTGGGCCATAACACTGGTATGGACCACTCCAGGTGGTGGTGTCTCCACATTCAAAATGGCTACTCACATATACAGACCAGTACTGCAACATAAGTCATCATAGATGAGCCAGGTGCAGGTCACAGTGTCAACAGTTGCATTCTAGGATGTAATCCTCAGACACCACCATGTCCTCAGACCACCAACACACATCCATACATGTGGTATGACATATAATGGTACAACACCAAATAACCTTTGACTGGTGGACTGTACCTAGCCCTACAACAACTGTGCAGAGTACCCATGTGCTGGCACAGTTGCATCATGGGTTATGCAATGCAATGATACCACTGTTTGTAACCAGGTCAGCTGTACACATACCATGGTCCCTCAGATATTGATAGCATTAATAGATGGCTGTTGCTGTGCACCATTCACTGTGTACACAACCTGACATAAAGCTATTATTGCACATGATGTTTATGTGGAGAGCAAATTGTTTTCACATTTGTGTAGGATACAACCTAGGATGTGGACATGTCCCATACAGCCTGTATGTATGGCATTAGAGAGTGCAGCTTGTACCTGCATAGTTGTTATTACAGGGGCTTTGTAGTGTACATGGATATATGAATGTGTACCTGCTGGGGGGGGGGGCAGTGTGTTTATCTTATCCAAGACCCTATCTGGATGAACAGGTGCTTTTTCCATAGGTGCAGTACTTTTAATGCCATAGTGCTGTGAAACACTGCAGGTCTTGTTGTTGCCATTATGTTTCATGACACAGCTATGGAATCCTCTGTGTTTGGTCTCATTATATGTGGATGATTAGTTTCACAGTAGCTTTGTGTGGCATTATATGGTGTATTTGCATCTTACTGAGGCTGACCAGGGATCAGCTTCCACCCATGTGTGTTGACTCTTGCAACAGTTACTACCTTCTGTGGTACAGTTTAAGACAGGGTACCACTGGTTTGCCTTCATGTTTGTGTTTGGTTGATTCCTGTTTCTGTTTCAATGGCACGATCACTGCACAAATGTGAGTGCTTAAAGTGCATTTGAGTAGGACCCAGCATTTGCACATGCATTGTACATCTGCATGGGTGCCATGACAGTCCCCACTTCGCTCTTAAGGAGCATAACATTGGCTTTGAAGACTGACCATGTGTGGCATACTGTTAGCACTGTTGGTGTGACTATGGTGATCCAGGTCATTGTTGTTGATTAAATCCAACATGCATTGAGCACGTGTTGGTACATGATGAGTCTTCCCAGTTCATAATGGGATAGCTGAGTGGCCATGATTATGGTTTCCTGTCTCAAAATGGGTATTCCCCATTACAGTACAATGACAGTTTGGAATTCTGAGGCATGGTGGATGATCTGTCACAAGGTGCAATTTGGATTACACTTTAGCACAAAGGTAATTGCTCAGCATAATGCATCTTACATTGTGCAAGTGCAACTAGCGTGGGGGTGTACATATCCCTCATGACGTTGGACACACCTGTGGCCCATGTGTTTCAATAAAGGATGATGGCCAAGAGGTGAGGTATGTATTATAACATGGGCATGCAGGGGTGCTCTCCAAAGCACTGAACCATATCTCAATCACTGCACAGATATGTTCTCCATGTTTCAGATTGCCGTAAGTGTGTCCATATTGAGTAGCAAGACCCACAGTTTATTTCTTGGCTGTCCCTGTTGCACCAGTGGACCTTCACTTGAACCTGGCATGATGAGGGCACTATAGGGAAGCATAGGCCATTGCCAGTATCCAGATTCTCAGGGGTGACAGGTGCAGGCCCTGTCTTGCAAAGCATCATGGTCTGTCAACCATGTTATCCCAGGCAGAGAGATGCTGGACACTCTTTGAATTATACCAGTACATTACACGGTTGTGGAATACAATCCTTGTCCCTGTATTGCTGCATCATTCTGGCCAATGGTAGAATGCTACCCAGGACTTGGGACATACCTGCATGGGCTATAAGACCTGACAGTTCCTACATGTGTTTTCATGCAGTCCAGGCTACTGCATTACATGTCCTGCACAGCAACATAGAATATGCCAGAGACATGTGTATAACTATGTTCTAAAGGTGGTCTGAGTGTATATGGGTATGTGGTTCATCATGGCAGACAGGCAGTTGACAGTATGTTTGCCCTCATATAGCTTGGTGTGTAACATAGTGCTAGAGTTTGCATTCAGAAATTAGTACTGTTGGCCATGTTTCTGGCCACGTGTTCTGAGGTGTGACACAATTATGCAAACTATGTTGTACAGTCTTTGTATTCTGTTGTCTGTCTATTCTAACTTGGGAGACCTCTTGCTTGGTCAGATACGTTATAGGCCTCTGTGGATGTGTGTGATATCTGGTGGCATGTGTGTGTGTCCTTACTGTGTTCTGGTAAGGGCATGTGTTGGTTGTGGTGATGAGATGCATGTGTTAACCTGCACCTCTTGACTGTCTAGTCCAGTCATGGGTGTAGAATGGACTGCCTCCAAGTTCACCCCTGTATCTGCATCCCCAGACAATATGTGGGGTGTGGTGTTAGGTGGGTTTGGCAGTGTACATGACATAGAGATTGCATTCCTCCAGGATGGCCACATACACAAAGCTGACATTAGTAAACACCAGTAGCTGACTAGTGGACATGCCTGTATGAGCATTCAGTACTACAAGTACCACGTACTGTATTTAGTTTACTTACTGCTTATGAAGATGTTTAAGATAGTGATGCTTACATGTAAATATTTGTGTTATGGATGTGGCAACACTAGCTATTACAGGAACATGGTAGCTACCTTTAGTAGCAATCCCTCTCTGAGGACCACATCAAATCCTGATAGTTGATTACAGATGATGCAAGTGTGAACAGGGCTGTATCCTTGTCTGGATATTTACTCACATACCCAGCAGAACCATGAGCTCTGTTGGGCACAGACACCCACTCCCCACACAAAGTCAAATATCAATAGACTGCTGCAACTGTCGACATGATCAGGATATAATCAGATAGTCTACGCCATCCCCTATGAAGCAGCTATTACACATGGGCAGCAATTTCCTACATCTTACACTCCTACTGCAGATGTCACACTGGAGTTAAAGATGATATACACCCTGTTTCATTACCAGTACTGTCAACATATTTCCAAGCAGCTGTTAGTCTGGCAATGAGAGGTCAGGCTACACAAATCTAAATGTTCAACCAGTGTGTCTCTACTGTCAGTATCCACTCTATCTAGGTGTGCACATAGCCATTTGGCACAGCCCTGTAACAAGGGTCAGTACACATTTGCAGAACATGAACACATGCACAGCTGTCATTGCTTGCAAACAATAGTAGAGAGGCGGATATTAGGCAAGGTGGACTTTTAGGCAAGGCTCAAAAGACAAACCCACCACCGTAAATAGCACAAGTAAACAGAAACTGAGAGTATTGCTACTTAATGCCAGAAGTCTAAACCTCAAAATGTACACATTCGAGGCACTCCTCAGTATGGAGAACATCGGTATCTGTGTAATAACAGAAACCTGGTTTAAGGCTCCAGAGAGCACCCCAGCACTACCAGGTTATAACTCACACCACACCTTTCGGCCACAGAACCTGAACTGGAACACAAAAGGTGGGGGTGTATCCATATTCATCAAGGATACTCACTCATCCAGGTTAGTGGTGCAGCACAATGCATCAGAGATCATCCATATGCAACTGACAATGGGCAAAACTGCAATTCAAATTGTAGCTTGCTACAGATCACCCACCATGACCCAGGACCCACATTCCACATTGCTGGAGACACTGGGAAATATGCAGGTCCTACCAAACACCCTAATAATGGGTGATTTCAACTACCCAAACATTAACTGGGAGAACTACTCAAGTACTAACTCCCTTGCCCAGCACTTCCTAGAATTTATAAACTCAAAATGCTCTGGATCAACTGGTCAACACCCCACCAGAGGGAACAACATATTGGACCTAGTCATCACCAACATGGGCGACCGGTGTTCTACACCCGACATCAACCCCATGCTGGTTAGATCAGACCATAGACTAATCACTCTGGATATTCACATTTGGCCCACAACCCCAACCAAGGAAACCACCATGAAAATATTTTCCAAAGCAGACTTCATGTTGCTTATGACCGAGGTGGAAAGATTCACGGCCCCCACGCTAATGGACAATGCTGTCCAAGATGCTGAAACCTATACAAAGGCACTCTATGATCATCTGCAGGAATGCATGGATCATGCTATCCCAAGTCAAACCTAGATTCACTCCTCCATGAAAAAGAAACTGGTCTGGTGGACCCCTGCTATAAACAAGCTGTACAATAGAAGGAGGACACTAGTACAGATAAGAGCAAAATCCCTAGAAGGACAGTATCAGCAAGAAACTACGATCCCTCATGAAATCATCCAAGGCTAGCTTCAAAAGACAAATTTCCAAGGACCCTTCAGATAATCACAAAGCGTTCTTTAGCTACGTCAAGAACCTAAGTGGGAACTCTCAGATCTGCTCTGAGTTGGTGCAGACTGGCACAAAATACACTAAACTGACTGATATTGCCAACATTTTGGCAGACAGTTTCAGTGCAAGCTTCACACCCCTCTCACCCCCTAAATGGCCCATTACCATACCAGAAGAATGTACAGTCCTGGCAATCACCGACACACAGGTTAAAACAGCCCTATCCAAAGTCAAAAACACAGTCTCAATGGGACCGGACAGTGTCCCAGGCTATGTCTTACAAGAGCTGCAAATGAACTAACCCCTCACCTAAACACACTGTTCAAACCCAGTCTGTCTACAGGCTATATACCCACAGAGTAGTGCACAACAACAGTTATCCAACTCCACAGAGGTGGCGCCACAACGGACCCCAGGAACTATTGCCCTATAAGCCTGACTAGCCTGGTCTGCAAGGCTATGGAGTGCATCATCATGGAACTCATTAACAGAGACATGTGGATCCCCCAGACACTCGACCCAACCTAGGTCAGCTTGATTGAGTGCAGATCATGCCTACTGAACCTGTTTGATGTCTTACAGTCACCTAGACATTAGGTGAATGGTGTTGTAGTTCACACATACTACCTGGACCTCGCCAAGGATTTTGACACCATTCCCCACTCAGGTATTATTTATAAACTCACCAGCCAGTACATACACCCATACGTCACAGGTTAGGTTGCCAACAGGCTTACACACAGAACCCACATGGTAAGCCTAGCAGCCTTCAGGTCCAACTCTTAACCAGTCACAACTGGTGTCCCACAGGACTCAGTCCTGGGACCTCTACTGTTTGCCATATACTTCTCAGAGGTACAGGAAAACACAGGTGGACTACAGCAGACAGTGTTTGGTGATTACTGCAAAATGGGAGCCATAATTGACAGTCCAGCTGTCACAGACATCCTTCAAGGGGCCTCACATAGACCAACACAGGGTGTCAAAGTCATAGCCTCCAGTTAACGGCCACAAACTGCATGGTCATTCCATTTTGGGAAAACTAAACATCCACATATTAAAACATGAGTAGCAGCCACTTTAATATAGGTGAGGTAATGGGCATGTGGGGACTACATTAGATAGTGATCTCTCCTTTGACAATCATATCTCCAAAGTAGTTAAGACATCCTTCTATGTAGGCCATCTGATTACTTAATGGTTCGCATCTAGTCATACTGAGGTTGTTGTGCCCCTTTACTCACCACTCATCAATCCCATCATTGAGTATTATAACCCATTTGGGATGTACCTCAGAAGACACATCCAACAGTTGGGGGGTCCACGAACGTACCTTGCCAAGAGGATTACTGACCTCAGACACATGTCCTATGTTGACAGACTAAATGAACCCTTGCATTACTCAGTAGCATCTCGTTTACTCAGAGATAATCTTTGCTGGCCAACAAAGCCATGCCCAAGCCAGGCTTAATGGATATGCTCCACCTATGGGAATCCATGTCACAGTGAGCCACACACTGTAATGAGCTACACCTTGCCACAACCATAACTGGAAGATGCTGGAGTGACAGATTCCTGTCACAGGTACTCCCCATGCTTTGGAATTACATCCCTGATTACATTATACGGAGCCTCTCACTAACACTCCAGGGAAACCTTGCAGAGTGGATGGGTAACAGTGGCAGCCCAGGGATCCCACAATTTTCTCTGCTTCACAGAGGGACAATTAGTTAATCAATGGCATGGCAACACCTGACACATTTTGGCTAGGCTTATGAATGGCCTCGGGCAGTTAGCCAATTACCTACCTATGTACCTATGAACCTATACATACAGTATCAGCACATGCTGATAGCTTAATCTACTGTTCAGATGTTGACTTACCTTGTGCCAATAGCAGTTGTGTGTGCAATAGATGAGGGCTACCTATGTAGGATGCACACAGTAGACCGCCTATACATGGCAATTTACAGGTGGTCTTGTGTGTGTGTCATCCATGTTTACTGTGAGTGCAGGTGGAGAAGGGTGTCAGTCCGAAGGTGCCTACACTGTCAATGTGTGTGCTATAAGTTCAATCTTTGCCAAGGCATGGGCATACTGGGCACACCACCGTCTGCCTACTGGGGCTGGCTCAGGGTGTTCGTGGTCTGAGTCCCTCTGTGCCTGTGGGGCCCTTGACAATGGTGGTGGGCTGTGAGGGCCTTCACCATTCTGTGCCTGCTGCAGCTGTTTCCACAGGATCATATTGTGTAGCATGGCACATACTATAAAGATGTGGGCACACATGCCTGGAGAGTACTGCAAGGCTCCATCAGATATGTCTAAGCAATGGAACCATGATTTCAGCATCCCAAGCACATGCTCTATGATGATTCTGGTTTGTCCGTGTGTCTCATTATGGCGTTCTTGCATGGGTGTTTGTGCACTTCTGATGGGAGTCATCATCCACGGTTCCAGTGCATAGCTAGCATCTTCCACCAGGTGGCCATATGGGATGTCCCCCCTGGCAAATGCCTGATACAGCTGTGAGGCATGCCAGATGTGGGAGTCATGATAGCTTCCAGGGCTTGCCAGCACACACATCCATGATAATGCCCTGGGCATTGCAAATGACCTTGCAGTTGATGGAGGGGTATCCCTTGTGCTTTATGTATCGCATACCCTGCTTACTGAGTGGTGACTTGATGTGTATGTGTGTGGAGTCTATTGCACCCAGTACCTCCGGGTATTCTGCCACGTGGTGAAAGAGATGCATATTGCTGGCCAACTCCTCCTGCATTCAGGGGAAGTATATGTGGTCATTGGCATGTGGTAACATGGCATCCAGGAACTGGTGGAGTACCCTGGATGCTGATGCCTGTGAGATCCCCAGAATATCCCAATCTGGCCTTTGAAAGGTACCTGTGGCTAGTATATTCAAGCTTACACATACCTTTGTGTCCACTGAGATGGGTTCCCCTCTGTTATTTCTGGCTCTGAGGCATGGCCAGCACAGCTGAACAAGTTGCTGTATGGTGTCCCTGTCCACCCTGTAATGCTGTACTATCTCCAGATCATTTATCCCCTGGTAGGTTACCCTGGGTCTGAACACTCTTCTCCTCCTCCGGTGCCTGAGGTGGTTGTCAGCATCATCCTCCACACCACCTTCAGTCTCCAACACATGCTGGTGAATCAAAGCTATGGCAGCCCCTAACATGTACATATTAAAAGTTCCCTGTCTGTTTACACCTATGGTGCAGATTGTATGGGAATACACAAATGTGTGTGAGGTGCTTTCACACTTTATACTATTGTGCTATGGATGCTGCTGATGTCATTGGCTGTGTTTCTGCAATTCCAGCTGCAGGGTATCTTAATTATGGGATTTACAGTGAGTACTGCAATTGTGGGGCTTTTGGTGTTGAATTATGCTTGCCTGCCATTACACTTTTCAACCCGAATCCCCTCCCATTGTCAGGCATGCATCCAGCTGCCGTCTTTCTTGTTTTGTACTTTCCCTACCCAGGAATGTGTTGTGTAATGTGTTATGTAGCTGATCTACTGCAATTTTGCTTTCTTCTGCTGTGACAGTACTGTTTTCTTTGTAGTACGGCACCTCCCCTTTCCTGTTCTGCAGGTAGCTGCTAGCAGCCTCGTTAGCTGTTGCCAATGGCCCACTGTGGGTTCCTAGGTGTTAATTACTCATTTGTACTCCAATTTCCATGCTGCAGTATTTCCTTAATTTTTCCCATATCCTTCTTGTTTCCACTCTGGTGCGCACCGTGCACAGCCGTTTCCCGGGTTTACAATGGGTTTTCATCCAAGTTCACATGCACATTTGGTTACCTTGTGTGCTCTCAGCTAAGCAAAGCTATGGCTACTTTAACACACCCCTGTCCTGCAGCTTTGCTTAGCAATAGGCAAACCGGATTAGCAATGCTCCAATGTGCTTACAGCAAAGGTGGCACACCCCTCTCTTGATGTCATCTTTATCTCCCGGGCACACCTTGGTCTTGTAACGCTACACTGTGAGGTACATCCTTACACCAGCAGGGAATTTGTGATTCACTATTACTCCTCTCATTTGCATGGCATTGCCTACTAATTCCTAGTTACCGTGTAGAACACTGTCACAGCCCCTTAGCAACCCTTACGCCATGGGGTGGTGTAACATGCGTGCCATTGACTATTATGGCGAAATCATGAAAAGTGTTACATTGCAGTTTTATTCCATATAACTCTGTTTTCATTGTGATCCAGTTTGCACACCAATGCCCTGCACTTTAACTTCGCGTTAGTGTGGGCATAACATTAAATGTTCTTTTTTATATTTTGTGTATGTTTTTTTTATGCCAATGGCTATATATTTAGCCATTGGCATATATTAACAGTATAATACATGTGTTTGGTCCACTGTCATGGCTCCAATGTTATGTTTGCTAAAATGTAAACCATTTTTTTTCGGTTTACATTTCTGCATGCTTACAATATGCCTGCACCACTTCCTGATTTGCTATATACCTTCATTTGCATGCTACACTGCTGCATATGGGGTGATTAGCATACAGGTGCTGGGAGCTGTGCAGGTATAATGTACGCAGGTAGTACATGTGGAAACAGCTCGTACCCGAATAGTTCGGTGGCCATATTTCGTGTTAGATCACTGACACTACACATACACCTGGTGAAAGCTTCATGAATCCCGGGGATTTAAACTGAAGAAGTCTTTCAACACAATAGCAAGCACTTTAAATTCTCTTGGAATAAAAATTTAGCATCAAAGCTGCTCATGGGGAAGAATGCCTCAGGGATTTCATAATACCATAAGGTGGTTGTAAAAGAAGAAAGGTAATATCTATGATTGCTTTACTTTTTCATCTTGTCATGTTTATAAAAATGTTAGTGCAGAGTATTTTTGTAAACTGCAAAGTGTCTCATTCAGTATTAATTTTATTAAGTGGGTGGGCATTAGGGGTGGTTCTACAGACTGAATGTGATTTCTTGTGCTGCTTATAATGTTCTGTTAAGAGAGTATGTCTTGCTATACGTATATGCATTATTTCAGATTAATGAGCAATATGCATGTTTTATATGTTGTCCTTTATAAACATGAAATAAAGATATATATATATATATATATATATATATATATATATATATATATATATATATATATATATATATATATATATAGATGTTAGTACATACATGAGAATATGTAAATCTGTAAGTTTGCTGTTATAATGTTTCAAAGCATCACAGCTCTGACACAGATTTACCAATTGATTTTGGTGTTAAAATATGGGTGTTTTCTTTGTGAAATTTCTGCAAAAGTAAAAATATGTATGTATGTGTGTTTTCATGTGTACATTTTTAAAGCGAATGAGAAAAATAATAAATATATATATATATATATATATATATATACATATATACCACATATAATCGATAGTTTGTATATATCACTACTGTAACCCTTCAATTGCTTCAATTATGGTACATTTGAGAGTACATAAAGCAATAAAAAGCTTTTTAACCTACTGCCTTATAAAAGCTAACATCCCATAGTGAACTCCAAAGGTACAACAGATCCTGTGTCAAACGTAAAAAGAACAGACTCTGACAGAAGCAATGCAATCAGAAAAAAGGACAAAGAACTGAGGAATGCAATTTTTTTAATTGCTTGTTAAGAATCGGACTTAACTACAAACCTAAACGGAGGAGAAAAGCAGAGGTACACTACAGCACAAAATAAATACAAAAAAATGCAGGTTCCATTTAAAAAGCTGAAAGCATGGAACGGTGACACACAATAGATTGACTCAGAAAGGTTTACATACATTTATCAACAGCTGTGTTATCAGTTTTTGAGATCACTGTAAAGCGGGGAATGTTTACTTTCTTTTTTTTTTTTTCACAACTGTGGTACCTCTCAGAGTTACTAAATATAATTGCCAGGAGGTGTGTGGAATAGGGCTTGATCCCCTACATACACTGTGGTTGTTAAGCTTTGTTGTTAGCTTCTTATTTTGGGGAATCACCACTCCATGTGTAGGATTTTATGATAGGAACCCTACCAATACATGGATCATAATTACACTATCCATTCCAGTCTGTGTTATGTCAGTCAATATACCTTTCATCAGAGCTGAATTTTTTGTTATAAAACATGGAAAAAAGTAATCGCTTCTAAGTTGCACTGTACATACTTGAAATGTCTAGCATCCATCTTCCTAGCACACGCCTAATGCTCCTGTTGCTGCCCTTTTCTCTTCTGAAGCCATTCTCAAGTTTGAGTAGTCCTGCAACAGCTACCTCCTTGGAGCTACACAAAGAATGGTCTAAGCATATTGTTTCAAAAAATACCACATTGAACAGATGTTGTCTAGCAATTTAATTAATGACATTGTAACTGACTGGTTCTTCAGCATCAAGAAACATCGAGAAACAAATGGCAGACTTTTTCAAAAAGTAGTAAAAGTAAGAAAGAAACGATATCTATATCTACAGTATATCTATATCTATCTGTGTGTGTGTGTGTATGTGTGTGTGTGTGCGCATGTGTGTGTGTGTGTGTGTGTGTGTGTGTGTGTGTGTGTGTGTGTGTGTAACACAAATATCAGTAACATGAAAAATGTAAATTACAACATAAAAGAAAGCAATAAATAAATCACAATCACTTTATCGAATTAGTCTCCACGATGTAAACAAATGAAAACAGATGTGCATGCAGACCTGAACACCTGATGCTCTGCTTTAAGAGCTGCTAATTTCATAACTGCACCAGTTAGCCACCACCAGACAGCTGTAGCAATGATTTACGCCTTCCTGTTACCACACTCTTGTTTAATTTCTCCAAGTCTTGTGTGTTTTTAATAAAAAGACAATAAAGTACCCTATTCCTAAGTCAAAATATGATAAAAATTTCTGAAATTAGTATTGTTTCATTCTTTGACATTGATCAAAAGTGCTCTTCACAGCACTAGCAATGTGCCCAGAACTGACTCCTGCAATGCATATGGAGTTACATGCATCAGTAGGATATCTAAAGATGACTGTAAGTTCTTTTTTTGAGACATATTGGTCCTACTGCTGTTAGAACTGTCTGGGTATCTTTCTTCCACATTACCCTCAGTTCTGCCTTCAGATCGTGGCATTTCATAACTTTGTGTCTCTGTCTATGTAAGACACTGTAATCACTGGGTGTAGCAATTTCAAATATCAATGCTACTTTTGTCTTCTTTTCATGGACTACTATATCTGGTTTTCGTACATCTATTTTTTTCAACTGCTGGTGATTGGTGATCCCACATAATATAAATGTCAGCATTTTCTATAATGCTTTGTGGCACATGTTTTTAATGCTTCTCAGCTACTTCAGTATTATGTTTGCGCAATCTACAATTTTACAGTCTTGCCACATTATGTCTTTCAGTGGTTCTACTTTAAATAATCAAAGAACCACAACTGACAAAAAAAAAAAAAAATACACAAAACGCACACATGTAGCTGGGACCCCCCACACCCCCCCCTAACTAAATATTCCTGCACTACAGTGGAGAAAAAGGCAAAGGTCATCAGTGGTGGCCAAGTGGTTAATTTTGTGGAGGTAAAATTCACCATTCGGGGAGTTCAGTGTTTTGAATGTTTTGTTGCTGTGTTTTGGTGCTTCAATTATTTCAAGGGGAACCCTTTCAGTATATAGACCATCTGCCATTAGTGTATCATAGGTTCATAGGTGTTTACTAGGTTAATGACCATAAGGGCCTTTTTAAGCCTAGCCATGCATCCCAAATCTCTGATGAGTTCTGGTACTCTTGATAAGTGTAAGCATGGCCTGGGAGATGAACCATTTACAGGTTACCTGTTTGCATCAGAGACATAGGTGCTAAACCAGGGATAAATTTCCAGTTTCCCATCCAGTTGTCCAAGTTGTACTTGAATTGGTTTAGGGAAGAACTCTGCTTCACATGGATGGGGGAGTCTGTTCCATAGATGGGGTACTTTCTGGGATACATACCTATCTCTCCAGCAGGTCCTATTTATATCACAGGCAAGGTTTAAGTCTTTAGAATGGGTAATTCTGGTACTGTTTGTTTTGTGGATATGCAGGAGGTCCATCAGAGTGGGGTCTGACAATGCACTGTATGCCAGGCATAGATCTCCCCTCAAAAGCCTGTAGGAGACAGAATACAGGGATAGGTCCTTCATGCGGTCTCCATAGTACATATTACTTATGCTCTGTATTCTTTTAGTGAGGAACCTCTGTGGACATTTCAGGTGTTGGATATGTCTGGTTAGGTACATACCAAAGGGGCATTCTACTCAATGACATGTCTGATGAATGCCGAATAAAGTGGAACAATGACTTCATTGGACATAGATGCCAGCCATACCTTTGTTTATAAGTTTTGCAAGATAGAATGATTTCCTCACTACTGTAGACATGTGATGATTAAAGGCTAGATTACTATCTGTGTGTGTCCCTAAGTCCCTGACTATGGGGTCAACTCTAAGGAGTGTGTTGTCAATATGATAGTTACTAGGGATAGATGACTTCCCAAAGGATACTAGTATGCATTTTTTGGCATTTAGTTTTAGTCCAAGGCTATGACACCAGTTATTTGTCTGTGTCAGCCCCTCCTGGAGAACATTTGTGTCAGTGTGAGATTCAGTGACAGCTCCTAATTTGCAATCATCTGCAAATTTAGTCAGCCAGAGACCACTGACATTGGCCTTGACTTCTGAGAAGTAAATGCCAAAAAGGAGCTGTCCAAGGACTGATCCCTGATGGACTCCACGTGTGACTGGCCACTTTGTAGAGGTGGACTCCCCAATTCTAACTTCTCCTGTCTGTGAACCAGTTGGCTATCCACCGGGTGACATACGGGTATGTACCTAACCTCTTGAGTTTGTCATCAATGCCCGAGTGGGGTATTGTGTCAAACGCCTTGGCCAGGTCAAGGTAAGCAGTGTGAGCAATTTTGTCCTTATCCATTGCTTTGGTGACCTTCTCAAAGATGTCCAGCAGGTTGAGTAGGCATGATCTGCCCTTTACAAAACCAAACTTTGTTAGGTCCAGTGTCTGGAGGTTTAATATATCTCTATTGATCATCTGCTTAATTCTTTCCATGGCTTAACATATAAGACTAGTGAGACTTATGAGTCTCTAGTTTCCAGGTTCTGCAGATGGCCCACTTTTCTGCAGAGGGATTAATGTTGCCTTTCTCCATTCATGAGGCATGAAGTCTGTTTGGAGGCTACAGTTAAGTACTAAATCAAGAGGCTCTGATAGGTCATCTTTCATGCTATTTAGAAGGCATCCTGGGATATTGTCTGTGCCCATTGATGTAGTGTTATTGGTCTTAGAGAGAGCATTAAGGACATCAACCCTAGTGATAGTAGGGTAGGAAATATTTGATATTTCCTGTGGGAAGGTAGAGGGGGACAGAGGAGTAAAGCTGGAACTGAATTTATCAACCAGGAGGTTTGTTATATCTTCTGGCTCAGTATAGGTGGCTCCATTTACAATGAGTTCTGCACAAAATTGTGTATTGCCTTTACGGTTGTGGACATAGATAAAGAATGCTTTGTGGTTGTCCCTTGCTTGGGAGGCCAAACATACCTCAAATCTGGCTTTGGTAGACTTTATTTGTCCTCTGAGTTGTTTGTTTATTTTAATGAGAGTGTCTTTATCCTGCTGGATGCTGCACCTTCTAATTTTTGCCATGGTTTTCTTCCTCCTGTTATACATCCAATACATCATACCCAGCAAAAAGATGTGTGACTATTTTCAGTTCTGCTTTACATAACCTGCATTTGTCTGTTTCTCCCACATGTTCAACGGACTTTGTAAACTAACATGTTAATAGTCCACTATCCTGGGCTGCCAGTATTAGCCTTTCATCTTTTGGTTTAAATTCACCTCCATTTAACCATTTCTGAGTCAGATCTGATCATCATGAGGCTGTTCTAGGCATTTTCTGTACAAGCTACTATAATTATGCCCTTTCCCCATTTCTTGCCTTCTCAGCTGACCCTTCTCCTGATATTCTTTCTTTTGTTTTTTTTTTTTTTTGGCACATTCATTTCATGCCTAACTTTTGTTTACTTTGGGTTTGATTTCTATTCCCAGTTGACACCAATATGTTCCTGCTAAACTAAGCAGGGATGTAATCTTAAACTTGTTGTCTTCATGTTTTAAAACATTCATTATGTTTGGATCTGGTGACATCAGCAGATATATATGCAGTCCTATGATTGAAGATCTATACATTTAATCAGTATTGAGGAGGCCCATATCCCCTTCACAATGAGGAATATTTAATCTTGGCAAACACAAATTTTTAAATATCATTTGGTAAGCGCGAAGCATTTTTCTTGGTTACCTGTCCAACTGATCTGATGCCATTTGGAAACAGTCAATCACCCCAAAGCTGTAAGTTTGAACAGGAAGAGCAAATTGGTTCATAGTCTGCAATTTGTTCCTAGATGCCAAGACTATTTTCAGTATAAACTTTAGTCTTCTAAAATATTCCTTACTGAGTTTTGCTCACATTTTTCATGTTTTGTTGCCAATCCTTCATCAGTTCTCAAATATGTGTACAATTTCTTTTGTTCAAGTTCCTTTATATCATATTCCCGTCTCACACTGATATTTTATTAATTTTGCAACATTCCTAATTTAAATGTTGTTTTTGCACATTTAGCAAGCCCAAATGACATTCTTTTATTAGCTGATACACTTTAACCCCTTCCAGTAGTGCTTTCATCTCCTTATCTGAACTATAGATTTTTAAATCATCCACAAAATGAAGATAAGTCTTTGCACTATTTTTTTCTGGGAGCCAAACTGTAGCAATAACCTAAACTGTTAAGTAGACAACTTAATGGATTAAGGGCAAGACAAAAAGAGCAGCAGTGACAAAGAGTTACCATGGAATATCCTCTCTGGAATTTTTATCCCTGGGATAATTGTCATTTATCATAGCTTAGCTGCAAAGTGGACTGCTACTATTTCATGGTCACTGTAATATAACTGATCCATGTAGGGTATTTTTATACATCTGTAAGCTCCCCATTATCCATAATTATGGGATGCTGTCAACTCTATCTGTGCTATACTTAGATTATTCCCCTTTTTACAATTCTTCATTATGACTTTATTTCACAAATGATACTTTCTACTATATGACCTCCTGTTACCTTTTTGTTTTATTGCCATGATCGAGTTTTCTTCTAAATGACTTTAAACTCTGTTGGCATCAATTCCAATATATAGCTTATACATCATCAAAAGGGACGTTTTTGGTCAATAGTTTTTAGGATAGCTTGCAGGTTCACTCTTAAGGAGGAATATCATTTTTCCTGTTATTAACCTGGTTGGTGTCTGTTCGAAGTGAACATGTAAGTAGTTCTTACTCAAGGCTAAATCTTCATGTGAAGATATTAATACCTTTAGCCTGAAGTTAGGCATTGTACCCAGGTCTGGGGTTTTCTATTTAAGAGTTTTTCTTAAATTTGTTTAAATTTCTCTGGCTGTTACTTCATCCCATTTCATATGCTGTTTCTTTTACTTCTTCAATCCATTGTCTTTGTTATGCCCCACAGAGTCTTCATATATATTTCTAGAAAATGTGTCTACTTCTTTTTTGATGGTGTTTCTATTCTGTTTGCTTTATTTCCCAGTTCTCTATAAAACTTTTTTGAGTCATCAGTGAATTGCTTTTGTAGTACTTTTCCTTTATGTTTATCTGCATGTCTTCTAAGTTTTTCTGCCTATGTTGCTATCTTTTGTTTATTATTTGTAATAGTGTACGACAGGTCCTGATCATTTCTAATACTGTACATTGCTATTATCACTTCTATCTTTCTAAGTAGTTTTGTTGCTCTGTTTCCTCTTTTGTGCACTACTAACAGTAAAAAGTCTTGTCTTCATTGCTTTATAGTTTTCTCATTAGATACTTCCACGATGGCTGTTGATTTCTTCTTTTCTCTTATTGCCCTGTGTTTTTGGGTTATTAATTTAGCTGCACAGTAACATATCTTATTTACTTTTATTATATCACATTAATTTCTGTTGATAGTCTTGATTACTGAGTTCACTTGTTTGTAAAAACAAGCTGGAAACCCGGTTCAGCAAAAACGGAACTTCTGCACCAATTCAAAAGTGTTTGAAAGTTTTAAAAGTTTATTCTCCAAATCACTCGCCCACTGACAGGAATAAAACAAGAATACCAAATAAACGTGAAATGCTGCATGCGTTTTTCATTCCACTTAGTAGTCGAACTTCTTCAGACAAAAATACTCTGTTACAATGCGGCTTTTAAATATGTACAAATGCTCGCAATTAACATAAATTGGTTTACCAATAGTGTTTTAAAGTGCTAGTGCTACAACTATAATGTCATGAGTTGTAAATTTATACAAAATTATTTAAAAACATTTATACAAAATTGTTTAAAAAATTGTTTAAGAACAAATCATGAAAAGGTTCTGGCTAGTTACATTAATTCATTGTGCTGTGTGTGACTATATAATACAATTAGTTATACAAATGCATATTTAAAAAATACATATAACTAGGTACCAATTTTTTTGGATTTGGAGAATAAACTTTTAAAACTTTCAAACACTTTTGAATTGGTGCAGAAGTTCCGTTTTTGCTGAACCGGGTTTCCAGCTTGTTTTTACTTCCTGGTTTGCTGATCCGTTTTGGTGTGAGTTCACTTGTTTATTATCAAACTTCTAACATTGTGAGTCGTATTGACTTTCTGTAATCTGTTTCTTACATTGATGTTAATATATCTATCCATCTCTATTAAATGAAGCAACTATTCCCTGTAATCATTTTCCTGTAAACTGAATGCACATTCTTTGTTCACTATTTCCTGTAGGTATTTTACAGAAAGTTCCAGATCTTCTTCCTATAACATATTGTCTTCAGCTGCATCCTGCATCATCCGCTGCTCTTTCATATGAGAACTCACTGGCCTATGTCTCCATAACATTGACTGTGCCAGACTTGTCACTCTTTCCTGCTCCTTATCTTGCTGTGCCACTCCATCTGAACTTTTGTACTGGTTACCTACTGAAGTATCTTCATGCTGCAAATGATCAGATACATCCCATTTCACCTATTTCTCCTTAATTTGGGAACTCATTGTTCCATCATGCTGCAGCATTACCAAGGTTGGATTTTCTACACTAAATCCTTCACTTTTCATACAATCCATGAATTCAGTTTCTATTTTTTTAACTTCTGCATTACTAATCCTCTTTTCAACTTTCTCCTGTGTTATCTTGTTTTTTTGAATTGTGAAATGTTCCACATCCCAATGCCATATTTCTCTTCAAATATCATTGGTGCTGCTTTTTTGTATTGATTAGTTTTGCTTTTTCCTTTGCATAAATATTATACCATATTAAAACTTATTTTCTTTCCCATGCCATATGTCTTCAGATGTCTCCTGCTCTACCTGTTTCTTTTTACTTTGGGGATGTATTGTTCCATCATGCTGTGACATAATCTGTATAAGGCTTTCTACACTAAATCCTTCACTTTGCAGGTGTTCTGTAACTTCAACTTCTATTTGTTTAACTTCTGCTTTACTAATCTTCTGTTCTATGTTCCTCCTTTGTTATTTTATTTTTATACTGTGAAATTTTCCATGTCTAGGTGTCTTTGCCTGTACTTCTCTTCAAATATTTTTTTTTGTATTGATTAGTTCGGTTTTTTCCTTTGCATAAATATTGAACCATATCATGTTTTTATTTCTTTCTTTCTCATGTTCACATTTCTTTTTTATACCTTTCAAAATGGTCTAGGTTTTGATCTTTATATTTTTGCACTTTCTCACTTGCTACTTTTTTCAAACAGAGCAAGGTTTCTTTCTCTGTCTATATAATATTTTTCATTAATCTGTTGCATTAATGAACACAAATTTACATTTGAAGATTTTGACAGTTTTTCTTGTAGAAATATTTTCCTTTCCTCTAAATTATCCTTTTATCTTTTTGAATCTCTTCAATCTGGAAATTCTGGGATACTTGTGTAATAGTAACAAAACATAATTTCTTTTTTATCTTCAGTTGTTCACTGTGACATTTTTATGGCTTTTTTTGGCCTGTATGTTTTTGTGTACTACTACTTCCTTCTACAGTTGGGGGGGGGGGCATCCTCTCTCTGAGCCTGCCTAACCCCATTGTTGAAATATTTTTGTGAATGGCACAGTCACTGCTAGGTACATATATTGTAAACGTTGTTAACTGGTTTCAGCTGAAAGAAGAGTTGATTGAAGGGGAATCTGTCAAGTTGCCAAATGTATTTTTAATTGAATGTTAATCAGTAGAAGAAAAAATGCTGAAAAGCAATTTTAACAACTTTTGGAGCCACACTTTTCCACAGCGCTGTGAGATGTTAGAGGTGGTGTGTGTATACATAGATATATATATATATATATATATATATATATATATATATTATTATACTGGGTTGTGGAAGCCCCCCCCCCCACATACAAACACATTGGAGGGTGCAGGTTGGCTTGCAACTAAAAAAACGTATTCTGTGATTACTGAAAGTGGTTTCCAGCAATTTTTCTACCTATTGGACATTGAAAGTTCAAATCACAGATATTAAAAAAAAAAAGCGAAAAGAGAAACAAACATATACTGTATATGTATATATTTCTTTGAGCTAGTGGCCGTGGCTCCCACCCCCACTGCTACTTGTGTATGCAACTCTGAGATTGCACTACATTGGCGAAAAGGCAAATTACTAGTCCCCACTTTATTGGGATCTTGAACATCCAAAAAAGTATTAGTACTAAGCTAATTGGCCTTTGTGGGCCATTTTAAGCCTAGCCAATTACCCCACGTGAGAATCAAACCCTGCACCTTGTGTTTGCCAGGTAAACACCTTAACCATTATGCCATCCTCCCACCCTTCTTCAATTTTTTGAACGGCCATAATGTTGACATGTATATGGACAAGAAGACAACATTGTTTCTTCAAAACATCGACCCAAAATAAAAAAGAAAAAATCTTTTTTTTTTTGCTGCAGCAGGGGGCGCTATTCCACCTTTCACCCCCACATCCCTTGCTACTTAAATATACCAACTCCAAGATCACACTTACATTGAAGAGAATGGCATTTTCTTCCCTATGGCAATCTGCATGCAAACCAGTTGATGTTTTGAAGAAATGATGTTGTCTCAGTCACATGCATATCGACATTATGCAATATATATATATATATATATATATATATATATATATATATATATATATATATATATACACATATATTGGGGTCTGTCAGTATGTGAAACAGCTTGCAGATCTGAGGAATAAGATTTGTGATGAGGGGTAAGGTTGAGTCATAGGCTGAAAGCAATAATTCAGTGCTATAAAATATTTCAGTTTTCTCAGAAACCAGCCCCCAAAGTATTGCAGAAATCTTTTTCAGTGCATTATTTTTAGGCTAGAGCACTTGCTTCTCAGTCATAGCAAGTGGCTATGCTAATTGTCTACATTTCTTCAAAATTGCATTTTGTATTTATTAATGAAGAATCAGTATTGTTTACTATAAATAGCATCCATCCCTCCACAACCCCCTTCTTCCCCTAAACAGTATACGACTAGCAAATTAATTCTAGAAGTATATTATAATTATATTTAAATCACACTATATTAAAAGTGTCCCTGGTGCTAAATTTCTCACAAAGTGCTCTGTAGGGAATGTTTAAAATTTGTCAGCTCATTACACCCCCCAAAAAAAATGTTCCAGATTGCCTCTTTCTTTCTCATCATACCTCCAGCTTTTGCTGTCTACCCGAGGAAAAATTCTCTGAAGTTTGTTTGGGGTATAAAAATATTTAAGCCCTTTTGGACTGAAACTTTTTGTAGATGCCTTAAGTCACAGGCATGTACCAAAGCCATTCTGGCCCATGGGCACTGATAAGTGGGAACACTGGGGCATGAATGGCTAGCCTGAAAAAGGCTCTAGGGCCATTAACCCAGTAACCTCCTATAAGCCTATGAAAATATTTTGATGAAATGTATTTTTAAAAAATGGAATCAGTGCCATCATAACCTGGCAATTTGTTTTCCTTTATCTTTTTAATTTACTACTTTATTTATATAATAAAAACATATTTTATTGTTCATTTCTCTTATATGCTCTAAAAGCATTTTGCATTTTCCTATTTAAAAAAGATATCTACTATTTTTTATTTCCTACACTGATATTCTGTGCATTAATTTTCCCATAATGATGTTTTTTCAATAGTGTAAAATTTTTTAAATGCCTGCACACTTCATATTACTATCAGGAATAGATATATGGTTAATATTATGATCAACTCTTACTATCATTTTGAATTGAAAAAATATTTTATGCAAGTCTTCAGGTGTAAGAGAATATGAATATGATTTAACTTTTTTTCTAAATTAACATAAAACATGTATTCTAGTATCTTCGGAAACCTGCATTCATTTTTTTCTGGAAATAATTCCCTTTTCTTCTATTTTGCAGTTCCAATAAGTTTTTATCCCGTTGTTATCATTAGTTCAAATGCCAAGTTTAGGCTTTGTCACATAAATATGATTTCCTAGAGTTATGTAAGACCACATCAGAAACATCACCATTATTATTAATGTCTAAGAATGGTTGTACTTCTGTTAGAAACCACTCTTTAAATTCTGTTAATTATTTGATGTAAGCTGGCATTCAAACTAAATTGGGACATTGATGATTAAAACAACAGCCACTTATTTATGTGGCCAAAAGAGAAATGGATCTCCAGTGCTGACCATAATGAGAATAACAGTAAGAAAGTGAACAAGTCTGCCTATGTTTCAAATTCCCTTGACACACTAGATGATGTTACTGTGCCTTTAAGTCTTCCAACGAATGGGTCTATTCAAACGGATGTGGTTGATGCCCACTTAATGTAAATTGCTACAGAACCTTTAAATGAGAATGAGGCTTCAACTTCAGTGTCTGCTATTATACAGAATGGGAGGAAGGAGGAGTGTCATGAACAGGGTTTTTCCCTTTCTCAGCATGTTATCCGTTTGAAATTACCCAAGGAGATTGTCATCAGGAAGCGCAAATGTTCTAGGGGGTGGTCAGCCCAGAGAAAGAAATGGAGGAGTACAAGTACATCAAAAATACAAAGGCATTAAGTAATAAAGGTACTGTAAATGCAGATAACATCATTAATCTTTCTGATATTTGTTTGACTGAAACCATTTCCTTGCTTGGCAAGGGTCTTAAATTTATTCCAGTAGCGATTGACTCTTTGAGCAACTCACTGGTTGACTTAAAAATGTTTGTACGAAACATAGATTAAAGTTAATGCTTAAAAATGTTCATAAAACTAGTGTGTGCAAAAAATCGCGCGCCTTTATACCAGTCACCCAGTTATCCTTGCCTTTCATGCAATGTGTGAATTACAAATAAGGGAGGCATATGATAAGAATGTGTTTTGTAAATACTTTAATTTATCTGCCTGTGAACGTGATTTTTTGAAAAAAATGAATGGTTAATAAGAATGTTATAATTAAGGAGACTGACAAAGAAAGTGCCATTGCGTTGATGGACAGAACGCAACATACCGATGCAATGTTTTTGTCTTCATCTGATGTGAATACTTTCAGGTCTGTTGGAAAGGATGATGTTAATAGACATATTAGTACTATTACTGCTGCTGTTGCTGCTATTTTTGATTTGCACTCTATGAATGACATTTCAACTGAAATATTTGAGTTTTTTTAACGTTCCATTCCCTAGAATCCCAATATTATATGGTATACCCAAGGTTCATAAATCCTTAGAAAATCCTCCTATGAGACTGATTGTGTAGAGCAGAGGGTGGTTCACTGAGCCTATTTTGATATATTTGCAGAGTGTCTTGTCATGTTTTCTAGTAAATGTTAAGAGGTGTATTAAGGATACTCATGACTTTTTGGGCTACTTGTATAAGTAGTTCTCTAGAAGACAACAAGACAATTTTCTATTGGTATCTCTTGATATTCAATCCCTATTTACAATGATGCCAAATGTATATGGTGTAGATGTAGTTAAGGAGTGTTTGTATAAGAATGGATGCCACAATGGCAGATATGTAGAAACTATATGTGGATTATTGGAAAGTGTTTTAAATAACAATTTATTTGTATTTTATAATAGGATCTGCCATCAAACTTTAGGTGTGGCAATGGGCACTCCCATTGCTAACACATATGCAAATATTGTACTTGATAAATGGGAGAATGAGACTGTATATCATGGACCTGAAGAATTTTGTTCTAACGTTAAATGTTTTTAACGTTTTGTGGATGATCTTTTTTTTTTTGTTTGGCATGGAACTAAGGATGAGTTTGATACGGTTTTATTGTATTTAAATGCTAGTACACAATTTCTGAAGTTTACAATATCCAGCTCTACAAATATTATCAATTTTCGTGATATCACTATACAATATAATGGTGTAGATTTGTCTACTCCTGTATATAAAAAAACAACATGTAAGAATAAGTTCTTGCATTGCACTAGTATGCACGCACTTCATGTGTTTAGGGGGATTAGTAAAGGTCAATTTATTCATATAAGCAAGTTAAATTCTGATATTGAGAAAGGTTATTGTCAGATGAATGAATTAAAAAATGAAATTAATGAATAGAAGTTATAATGAACATACGCTTAATCAAGAAATTGACCAAGTACTTTCTTTAAGGACATCTTTGGCCAGACCTAGTTTTGGTAGTAAACAGGCTACTAATGTTAGGGAAGGACAGGATATGGGTGATAGGATTTGGTACGTAACAACTTATAGTAGAGCTTTGACAGAAATAAAAAGAATTATTAAAAAAAATTGGAATATTTTAAAATCTATGCCAGAATTAATTAAGTTGACTGGTGAACAACTGAGTTTTTCTTATTGGAATTGTGCCAATCCTACTCAGAAATTATGTACAAAGATTTTTTATAACGGTATATATGAACATAAATATAATTCTTCTGGTACTATTCCATGTTTCAATTGTTCATGTTGTATGTTGTAGATAGAAATCAGGCATTTATTCATCCATCAACTGGCAATGTATTTAAATGTAATTGTCCTACAACTTGTAATTCTACACACATAGTCTATCTTGCAACATGTATAGCATGTCCTTCATTTTATATAGGCAAGTCCATGAGAAGTCTGAAGGATAGGATCATTGAACGTAGGTCTGACATCAAAAGAAGCATAAGTACTAATTCCCTAGCTAAACATATTATTGAATATGGGTCTCAACATAGTTTCAAATTTAGGGTGATAGAACAGGTTTTTGTTAACATTAGAGGTGGTAAAATGAATAACAAACTAGAAATCAAGAAAATGGAATGGGTCCTAAGACTGAATGTTGACGTTTGTCCTGGTCTAAATGAGTTGGTCTCAATAAAGCCTGCCTTAAAACTTAAACAAATGTGTTTGCATTAAATGATATACATTTTATTATATCTTGATATATATTTCTTATAATGTTTATATATATATTTATATATTTTTTATGTATTGGTTGTCTTTTTTATATATTTTTATGTTAATTGATTAATTGATTTGTTGGCTGTGTGTTATATAAAAGAAGGAATGGTAGATGCTGTCTTTTATACACTGATGAAAGGTTTTTACCTGAAAGCTCTGTTATATTAAACAGCTTTTTTGTTATATTTTGCGTTGCTCAGTTCATTTTTTTTTGCACTTGGGTGTAATTAAAAGAACCCAGTTTTCTTGAATATATCATTACTGTATAAGTATTTACTTGGTGCTCTGATGTCATGCTATCACCATTACATTTTATATTTTATAATTTATTATTTGAAAAAAATATACTCTATCAGTTCATTGTGTTTTGTATCAGCTCTATTAGAGTTAAAAGTATGAAATAAAGAATTTGATTCAAAGTTATTAACATCTTTGATATTAAATTAGTGAAGAAAGTTTACTAAAGACTTAGCTGATGCCAAAATTCTAGGATTGTTAATTGCATTAGTATATGTATTTTTTTACAGTAGAGCTAATGACCTCTGTCATTATCATACTTACCTTCATGTTCAAAGTTAACATTTCTAAGTATTTTCTAAATAATTTAGCTCAGTTCCAAGCAACTATTGCACATTTGCTGAGGTTAAAATTATTTTTTTATTATTCAGTATAATGACTAAAGACATCATACCTTTATCATCACTGTATAAGTCAATAACCCTAGACATTATCTGAAATTCTCTCTGTAGGACTTTCTTTTCTTTTCTTTTAGAGCTGGAACTTGCAATTGCTGTATATTACTTTGTTCTTTAGGTTCATAGGTTCATACTAGGCTATCTGCCCTGGGGCAATTATAAGCCATGCCCAATTTTGTTTGGCTTACGCCACCCCTTGATTTGAGTATACTGTGCCCTTTTTACGGTTTAGTTTACTGTGCCTCTGTCTAATAGTGACATGGAAGTAATCCCCAGAACAAACCTACGATCCCCCATCCACTCATCAAGATTCTTCTTGAAGATAATCAATGAGGTGCTCTGCCTAACATGAATTGGAATTCTATTCCAGAGCGAAGGGAGCCTCTGGGTTATGAATCTGTCCCTCCAGCAAGTCCTATTTATTTCTGTGCTGAGGTTAAAGTCCCTCGAGTGTGTGGCTCTAAGGGATTTATATTTACTGAGGTGGAGCATGTCCATTAATTCTGGATTGGACATAGCTTTATATGTCAGGCATAGATCGCCTCGAAGTAGGCGGTATGCAACTGAGTAGAGCTGGAATTTTTTTAAGCGAGTAGCATATGGCATCTGTTTGAGTCCCTTGATCCTCTTGGTGAGGTACTTTTGGGGTCTTTCTAATTGCTGCAGGTGTCGGGTAAGGTACATCCCAAAAGGGGCATTGTATTCTATAATGGGCCTGATGAGGGATGAATAAAGGGGCACGATTACCTCTCTTGATCTAGATGTGAATCCTTTCATGATGAGGTGGGCCATGTAGAAGGTCTTTCTAACCACTTTGGCAATGTGGTTGTCAAAGGAGAGATTGCTATCAACTTGGGTCCCCAGATCTTTAATTACTTTCTCTGTACTTAATGGTTTACCGCCTATGTGGTAGTTTGTGGGCACATTGTTTTTGCCAAAGGGTATGACTATACACTTTTTGGCATTTAGCTTTAGACCATGGCTCTGGCACCAGTTATCCGTCTCTGTGAGACCTTTTTGAAGGATGTTTGTGTCAGCTTGAGAGTCGATTATGGTGCCCAGTTTGCAGTCATCTGCGAACTTGGTGAGCCATAGTCCTCCCACATTAGCCTGTACCTCGGAAAAGTATATACCGAACAAGAGCGGTCCCAGGACAGAACCTTGTGGGACACCACTTGTGACTGGTTTTGAGTCTGACATGGCTCCAGCAACTCTCACTCTGTGGGTTCTGTCTTTGAGCCAGTTTGCAACCCATCTTGTGACATAGGGGTTTATATTTAAGCTGGATAGCTTATCTATGATTCCTGCATGGGGTATAGTGTCAAATGCCTTTGCTAGGTCTAGATAGGCTGTGTGGACTATCTTCCCTTCATCTATGGCTTTGGTGACTGTTTCAAAGAAGTCAACCAGGTTCAAAAGACAGGATCTGCCCTTGACGAAGCTGAATTGGGTTAGATCTAGTGTCTGTAGGTCCCTGATGTCTTTGTTTATGAGCTCCATGATGATCTACTCCATAGCCTTGCAGACTAAGCTAGTCAGGCTTACAGTTTCCAGGGTCCATGGAGGTTCCACCTTTGTGGAGTGGGACCACTGTTGCTGTATGCCATTCTGTGGGCACATATCCTGTAGTGAGGCTGAGATTGTACAGCTGTTTTATTTGAGGGATTCGTTCTTCTTGGAGTTCATGTAGGACGCAACCCAGGACGCCATCTGGTCCCATGGAAGCAGTGTTTTTTGCTTTGGAGAGGGCAGCCTTCACCTGAGCATCAGAGATGTTTGGGAGGCAGCACCCTGCCGGGATAGACACTTGCTCTTTTGGGGGGGGGGGGAGTTTGCACTGAACCTGTCTGCCAGGATATTGGCGATGTCTATGGGTTCAGTGTATTTTTTGTCATTTAGAATCAACTCAGAACAAGTCTGGGAGTTGCATCCCAGGTTCCTAACATAACTGAAAAAAGCCTTATGATTGTCTTTCGTGTCCTGTGCAATTTTTCTCTCAAAGCTGGCCTTGGAGGATTTTATGAGGGATCATAATTTTTTGCTAGTATTGATCAGAGATGCCTTCCCTATTAAGGATTTTGCTCTATCATGTAGTATCTTCCTCCTTCTGTTGTACAGTCTATTTATGGCTGGGGTCCACCAGACTGGACACCTGCCTTTGGATGATTGGGTCTTGGTTTTGTTTGGGATAGCTTGATCCATGCATTCCTGGAGATGTCCGTAGAATGCGTTTATATAGGATTCTGCAGTTTGGGCCATAGTTTCCACTGGCCCTGGGGCCTTGAAAGATTTCACTTCGGTTTTGAGAAGTGAGAAGTTCACTTTTGAGAAGTTTTTCACTGTGATTTTCTGGGCTGGATGTGGGGTCGGGATGTGGATATCCAGTGAAATTAATTTATGGTCTGTAATTACCAATGAAGGATATACTTCTGGTATGGAGCATAGAGTACCCATGTTGGTAATGATCAGGTCTAGTATGTTATCCCCTCTTGTGGGAGTGGTGACAAGTTGTTCCATAGCATTTGAGTTTATAATTTTCAATAACCTTTGGGCTAAGGTGCTGGGGCTTGAGTAGTGCTCCCAGTCTATGTTTGGGTAGTTGAAGTTACCCAATATAATGGTGTTCAGAGAGATCTTCATGTTCTCCAATGTTTTCAGGAAAGCCGAGTGTGATTCCTGACTTTGAGAGGGTGTTCTGTAGGATGCTATAAACTGAAAAGCAGTTTTGCCCACTGTTAGTTGCACATGGATGGTCTCCGATACTTCATGCAATGCCACTAACCTGGAGGTGTGGATATCCTTGATAAATATGGGAACTCCCCCTCCTTTTGTGGTTCGGTCTGGGTTTTGAGGCCGAAAAGCATGATATAATGTATAACCTGGCAGTGCTGGGGTGCTCTCTGGAGCCTCAAACCAGGTTTCTATCACTGCACAGATATCGAAGTTCTCCATACTGAGGAGAGCTTCAAGTGCATGCATCTTGAGGTTAAGACTTCTGCCATTTAGCAGCATTACCCTTAGTTTCTTGTACCTTGTGCTGTCTATGGAGGTGGGTTTGACTTTTGAGCCCTGCCTAAAAAAGGCACTATGGGGGTGGCCAGAGCCTTTGCCAGTATCCGAAAGCCCAGTGGTGACAGGTGCAAGCCGTCCCTAGCGAAGCAACGTGACTTGTCGAGCATGTCATCCCAGGCTGATAGACACTGGATCCCCTTTGAATGACACCAAAATTTTAGCCAATTGTTAAAATCGATCATTTTGTCTTTGTACTGTGGCATAATTGTAGGTGAGGGTAAGATGCTGCTCAAGGTCAGGGTCATACCGGCCTGGGCTACATGATCAGAGAGCTCCTCTATGTTTCTTTTCATGTAGTCCAGGGAGGTACGTCTCAGGTCATTCACACCAGCATGTACAATGACTGAGTCATATTTGTATTTGCTTTGGAGTGACCTGAGTGCTTGTGTTATGTGGTGGATCCTAGCGCCCGACAGGCAGCTCACTGTGACCTTCTCCTTGTTCAGCCTGGTGAGTGGGACGTTAGTGTGCCTGACAATAGAGTCACCTATTACAAGAGTATCGGGTGCGTTATTCAGCCTTAAGGGCTGTGGCTGCTTGGCACACTGACTTTGTGGGCTATGTGTTGTGCGTGTTTTATTTTGGGGTGGCATTTGCCTGGATGTCTGCTTTGGAGGTCTCTGTTGCTTAGGTAGATTTTTATTTAGAGCCTCTGAGTATGTTTTAGGGTATTTATGGGTTTGGTTCGCTGATGTGGTGGGACTATGTGATATTGGAATTGTGTTGTGTGAGGTTACCTTCTCCTCCTGACTGGTTATACCAGTTTTGAGATGAGAGAGCTCAGCCACCAGTTTGGCTATATGGTTGCATCGCTCACATATATTTGAACCTGTTTGGAGGAGTAGAGGGTTGTCCGTGTACATTAGACAGTTGTAACATTGCCTCAAAATTCCCAGATTCACCAGCTGGGCTGGAGAGGAAACCATTGACTGACCTTTGGACATGCTAGAGTAATATAGGGAACTGAATTAAGACGGTCCAATAGGGGACAAGGTAATCGTAGAGAGTATAAGAGTAAGTAGTGCTTATGGTTTAATAGTGCTAACTTGTAAGATTACTTATTTGGACCAGTGAAGGGCCTTAGAATGAGAATATGGTGTTTAATTTGAGAGATAGAGCAGTTCATGGGAAAAAGTAAAGAGCAGACTTTGTGGAGCCAGGAATAGTTTAAACCCAATTAGGCGGCGCTGCCCGTTATTGCGCTATGCACAAAAACGTGCAAAACCGTGCAAAAGAGGGTTTTAAGAGAGGAAGCTCAAGGAGTTTGGAATTGACCCAAAACGGCCAATAAAACTACAGTTTCAAGGCAGTAACCACTCCCACAGGGGCAGGCAGGCTGCTCAATGTTTATCACTGCTACTGATGAACAGAGAGACTTCCCTTTAGCCCAAGCAAAAAATGGCCTCCAAGAAACTTACAAACAGTTCAGAACAGCAAGCCTGTAACTGAACTTTTTTAAATCTCAGAAAAGTGGGAAAAAGTAAGATTTTTTTGATTTTTGTTTTTTTTTAAAGATAGCAGAGGTTCACAAGTATCAACAAGTTATAACAGTGCAGTAAATGACCCCACACTTGAGTGCTAGGCCAGAGACAGATAAAATGCAAGTTATAAGAAAAAAAATGATTTTAAAAATAAGTGCAAACAGGAAATTCAGTAAACAGCTCTAGGTTGTGTTCTAAGTACAGTTACCAATGCAGAAATCAAGATTAACAAGACAGAAAATGCTCATAGTAGGCGGCAATGCAGAAAAACCTAGCAAAATAATCTGAAGAAAATACTTAAAATCTCAAAAGTGGCTCCTTTCTTCTCTCAGCGTTTTCTACTCTTGGTGGGTGCTTCACCAACAGCCAACAAGTCTGAAAAGACGCCAAAACCATGAGGCAATCAGGTTTTAAGAGAGGAAGCTCAAGGAGTTTGGAATTGACCCAAAATGGCCAATAAAACTACAGTTTCAAGGCAGTAACCACTCCCACAGGGGCAGGCAGGCTGCTCAATGCTTATCACTGCCACTGATGAACAGAGAGACTTCCCTTTAGCCCAAGCAAAAAATGGCCTGTAGGAAACTTACAAACAGTTCAGAACAGCAAGCCTGTAACTGAACTTTTTTAAATCTTAGAAAAGTGGGAAAAAAGCAATATTTTTTTGTTTTTTGTTTTTTTTTTTTAAAGATAGCTTTATCTACTAATATCATCTTGCAGACAATATGTTTTCTTGTAAAAAGATACTTATGTTTTTTTTTTCATTTTTCTCATTTTACATATTTAAACAAACTACTTCTCTAATTGCCACTATTGAGGATATTTATATTTAAAAAGACGTTTTAAAGAAGAAATCTTATCAGTCATAGACATATTGTTATTATTACTTTGCTGTTCTGTGATGTCTTTAATGACTTAGATATATGGACTAATGTTCTGTGTTTTCGGAGACTGTTGTGTTGAAAACTCATTTTATGTGACGTAGGCATACAAAAACAGAGAGTTAAATAAAATTAAATTACAAGCAAATAAATTCCCTTCCAGGGAACATAAGGTCCCTAATTTAAAGAGAAACCTTATTCAAACTACCCTTCAAATAATTATTTTACACTCTCATACCAATTTATGCCAGTTACATTTACTTTAATTATACGGAACAGTATGTGTATGTGTGTATATATATATATACATATATATATATATATATATATATATATATATATATATATATGTATATATATATATATATATATATATATATATATATATATATATATATATATATATATATATATATATATATAGAGAGAGAGAGAGATAGCCAGTCAGAATATCTAAAAGTTAAAATATTAAAAACTTGGAATTGGCCTTTTTTTCACTGTTTTCGGGTCCCAGATTTAGTACATATGAGTTGCAAGTGGTGGAGATGTGCATTCCCCTGTGTGTGTGTGTGTGTGTGTGTGTGTGTGTGTGTGTGTGTGTGTGTGTGTGTGTGTGTGTCTGTGCGTGGAGGGGGGTGTTGGGTACCTTCCCCCTGCATAAAATAGGTTTTTGTTGCTCAATATTTTGATTTTCATTATTTTGACTATTAAACATTGACTCTTCATGATTCCTACTGTAGAGGTGACTCCTGGACCCCATGTCCTAAAATGGGAAAAAGTGATAGTAGATAGATATGCAAGTGTGTGTGTGTGTGTGTGTGTGTGTGTGTGTGTGTGTGTGTGTGTGTGTGTGTGTGCACGTATTTATATACATATATGTATGTATAAAATCAAGAGAATGCTTTGTATAAGTTATTTATAAGTCTGTTATCCAGAAATCTAAATTGTAATTTGAAGAATGTTTTAATTATATCTTCCCTATTATCAGATATTAGTTTATATCAATTTCAATATATGTTTATTTTATTTTATTAATTTTATTTTATTTTAAATTTGTTAACCAGGAAAGTCCAACTGGACACACAGATTTTTTTCAATGGTGGCCCGGGGAGGAAAGCTCCAAGTAACTGAAAAGTTACAAATGTTTACATTAAAAAATCAAAATATTTACAGAGAAAAGCATTGGAGTAAATACACTCTATGCAAGCAGTACTAAGTAAACTTTTACATAAGTAATAAAAGTAGAAATGGCAATGATCCCAAATATTGATCAGTGTAAATATAGGTAACATAACAGTATACAGATACAGTACACTGAGTTCCATTCAGATTATGAATAGAACAGTTACGTTTCTGATGATAAAGAGTAGAGTTCAGTCAGTAGTGATTGATGTGCATATATCGATATTTGGTTTAATCTTTATATTCATGGGTTTATATGTATTTATTAAGTATAAAGACAAAGGAAAAACAAGTAAGCCATCCTAGGTTCCGAAATGTAAAAAAAAAAAAAAAAAACTGATAAGTCCAAGCAACTCTCACAGTAAGCAAATGAAGAATGACAGAATCAATAAACGGACCACAGAAAACAGTCCATTAGTCTTTTCCACTAACAGACAGATTTCAAGCTTTCCTCAGCCTTCATATATTTTTACCTCTCTGAAGACTGCTGAACTTACATTTACTTTGACATATGTAGATATCATCCATTATTTGTATGAATTTAAGAGCACTTTGTGAAGGCTGCCAGCCTAGCTAGATAGAATTTTGTAGCTAATTCTATGTCATTTGTAAATATTAATATAATCAACAGGCTTGGTTTACAAATGTCAAAAGAATTATAAGTTATTATTAAACTATATGTTGCAATGAGCTTCAAAAATGTAACCACAGTTCACTCTGCTGGAAGAAAGCAGATAAAGTAAAGCATTTTATGACCATTTGATCTCAAGCTCAGAGACAGGATGTTAGGATTAAGGAATAATTTCTATTGTCCTTGGACAAGAGTTAATTACTAGAGTTTACATTGAAAATGTATTTTATTGCTGTGGCTTCCTGGCCAGGTGCAGCTTACTAAGAAATGTCAATTTTGAGTTTCTGATAGCCTGGGAACCAGAGAGTTGTCAAGAATTATGTAATGTGAAATGACTCAGCAGTACTGTGTTATCAATTTAAGACTTTCTCAGAGAGAGAGAGCATGAGGCATTTTGGATTTTGTCTGAACCTGATCACATCAACTCACCAGCACTCTGCCTTTGCTCTGTAAGTAAGATATTTATTTAAAACAGTGATATCTCTTAGAGGTAGATAGAAATAGCCAGATTAGTCTAGCCATTTTTCTATATTTATGTCAGACTGTTCTACAGGATTATTTTAAAGCATTTCCTGTTATCTCTGAACTCTGTAATGTCATTGTGTTGAAGTAACAAGTATTATCTTGTGTTTTTATTATTTATTATTAAATACTTTAAACCTTTCAACTGTGGCTGTTTTGTGTAGAGATAATTTAAGCTCTAGAGTACTTGCATGTGTTTGGTGATACTGTACAAAGCCATTCCAATAGTCTTGCTGTTCGTCACACTTACTAATTGGATAATAATATTGCATAGCAAAATTGGACACCCTTTGGTAAGGACCTTATTAGTAGCTGATAAATAGTGGTGAGTGGCAGTGGATTATTACCTTATAGCTTGGGCAGAAAGGAGCATAGCTGGAGAACCTGTGCCAGCCTTTCCCAGGAGTGCATGTGTGTTTGTACACAACTCATATCTTAAAGTGTATGTTTCAACTACTTGGGCAGGGACAACAAGCACTTGTTGGACAGAGAGGGTGATGGAGGTTTTAACTTGACCACTAGGCTGAGATCTGTACTCTATAGCTGTGCCAGTGGAGAGTCTTTTTGGGGATCTGGAGAAAAAGGGAAAAAAACAGCCCCGGACTTATTATGATCTCTGTATGCTCTTAAGGAAAATTTTGCTTTACTGTGTGTGTACTTGTTATCCTTCCCAATGTGTACACCCCTCAATGTTGCTAGTGGTGAGGATTGAGGCTCCTTGATTACTGGGACAGTGCACAGGCATCACATATTAATTGTTTGGCAGTGGTGGGATATCCACATCAAATATTCATTGTTTGATTATGGTGAGTTTGCTACATCACATAGTAAATGGCTTGTAGTGGTGTGGATAGTGAATTCCTGTAACTTGTGTACAGTGATCACTGAAGGTATTTTTGTACTCTAAATCAGCCACACAGTGAATATTCAGAGTTTAGATCACAATTGTTTTATTTCTTTTGTTAGCTTAGTTAGTCAGGGAGAGCAGGCAAGCATGTCAGCAGAGGAATATGGCAAGCTGACTAGGAGCCAGTTGGCTAAGATGTACCAAGCTAAGGGACTGGTGCATGGAAACCTGACTAAGGCAGACATGATTGCAGCTTTGGTCACAGCTGAATCAGAAAACAGCAATCAGGAGGATGATCAGACTGGCCACGGAGATGTACAACACTCAGAGAGTGGACAGCTCAGCCTTTCTGCAGAGGGCATAAAAATCAATCTGGAGCTAAAGAGACTTGAGTTGGAAGCCAGGCACATGGAACTGGAAAAAATGTGGAGAAGGAGAGGCAGAAGCAGCATGAACAGGAAGTAGCTATGAAAACAGAATTGTAGCAGATAGTAAAGACAACCACAAGGCCTTCTATAGTTATGTAAAAATCTCCACGGCAATACCCAGATTTGCTCTGAGCTACTCCACAATGGTACCACCTATACTGAGCCAACAGATATTGCCAATATACTAGCCGACAGATTCACTGTCAACTTTACCACCCCCCAAGGACCAATTGCAATACTAGTAGATTGCCAGGCACCCAGTAATACTGCTGCACAGGTTAAAACAGCACATTCCAAGGACACCTTCTATGAGACCTGAAAATATCCCTGGCTGTGTTCTAAATGAACTACAGAGTTAACTGGCACCTCACCTGTGTGCCCTGTTCATTCACAGCCTCACTTCAGACTTTGTTCCTCCATAATGGCACACTGCTGCAGTCATCCCTCTGCATAAAGGAGGAATAACTACAGACCCTGGGAACTATCGCCCCATTAGCCTAATGTATCTGATATGCAAAGCTCTGGAACACATCATCATGGACCTAATAAACAAGGATATAGGGAATCTCCAAACTCTGGAACCCACAGAGTTTGGTTTTGTGAAGGGTAGATCATGCCTGCTTAACTGGGTTGACTTCTTTGAGTCAGTCACTAGAGCTGTAGATGAAGGCAAGTTGGTTCATACAGCCTTACATGATCTGACCAAGGCCTTTGATACCATTCCCCACTCAGGCATCATAGGAAAACTCACTAACATAGGAATCGACCTCTATATCACTAGGTGGGTTGTAAACTGGCTCACAGATAGAACCCACAGTGTGAAAGTAGTTGACTCCAAGTCAGACTGCTATCTAGTTATGAGTGGAGTTCCACAGGGTTCAGTCCCGGGTCCTCTCCTGTTTGCCAATTACTTCTGAAATCTAGTCCAACATGAAGGGACTCTGGCTGGCAAAGTTTGCAGACAATTGCAAGTTGGGAGCTATTATTAACTCCCCAACTGATGTTGACATCCTAGGGAATGGCCTCACTGTGACCAGTGACTGGTGTCAAAACCATGGCCTTAAGTTCAATGCCAAAATATTTGTCACCATTCCCTTTGGGAACAACCCAGTTCCCATGAATTACCACAATGAAGGTAGTCCACTGAACACAGAAGGTGTTATAAAAGGTCTGGGAACACAGGTTGACAACAACCTCTCTTTTATCACCGCATTGCCACTGTGATCAGAAAGTTCTTCTATGTGGCACAGCTCATTACTAAGGGTTTTGCATCCAGGAAAAAAGAGGTCATTGTCTCCCTCTACTCTTCCCTCATTAGGTCAGTCATTGAGTGCAATGCCCCATTTGGCATGTACCTCACTAGATACCTGCAACAACTGGGGAGGCCGGAAAAGTACCTCACAAATAGGATCCTAGTCCTTAAACACTTGTCCTATTTGGACAGACTCAAAAAATTCCAACTATTCTCTGTCTCATATTGCCTGCTTAGAGGCGATCTCTGCTTGACTTACAAAGCCATGTCTGACCCAACTCTGTTAGAAATGCTACATTTAAAGAAATCCCAATCACTCTGCACCACACATTCCAGAGATCTCAACCTCATTACCACAATCAACAGAATGTACTGGAGGGACAGGTTCATAACCCAGAGACTGCCCATGCTATGGAACAGACTTCCCATACATATCAAGCAGAGCACCTCACTGACCCTCTTAAAGAGAAATCTTGATGAGTGGATGGGAAATAAAAAATTCATCCCAGGGATAACTCCAGTGGCTCTACTTGACAGAGGCATTGGGAACTAAGGTTGGGTGGCATGATGCCAGTGTAATCCTATGGCTAGGCTTTTAAAGGCCCCAAGTTCATTAGCCTAGTGCACACCTGTGAACCTATGAACCTATGATTCTTCACCAGAGTCATTGAGGTAATGGGGAAGGGAGTAACCTGAAGCGCAAAAGGTCAGTAAATTTCTTCCATAGTTTACAGAGGGGGATAATTTTGATAGTTTCATTCATATAGTTTGATGGTATATACTCAGTATGAGGTTGACCAAAGGCTCTGGGTATGGTTCCTGACCACCTTACTACATGGCAAAGCTGTAACTATAATTTCTAAATTATCTGATCATGAATTTTTTATTAAACTGCTGTTAAGAATTGTTTGCTAGAATTTTTTAAGCTAACACCTGAAGATTACAGGAAAAATTTTGTGAGCATAGACACAAGGCAGATCAAAGTGTATGTGAATATGTTGCTGAGCTAAGCACTTATTTTCATAGGTGGGTGAGTGGATGTTAGGCCACCCCTTATGAAGGGCAGGCAGACTTTTTGGTGCAGGAACAAGCCCTTAGCACTTTGTCTGAGGACATGAGGATCTGGTTAGCTGATAGACAATATGCTATTTCAGAGGAGTTGGGGGAAGAAGGGAGAATTATATCTAGCAAGCAGGGAATCACTGCACAGGAAAGGGACACCCAGTGCTGCTCAGGAGTCTAAAGGAACCCATGGTGGGCATCCCAGACTGCCCCAACAGAATCTGCCAGTAGCAGTGGAAGCCACTAGTCCAGGTACACGTCCAGGACGTAGGGTTATATGTTTTAAATGCAACCAGTGGGGCAATGTGGCATGCAGATGTCCATGGAGGCAAGGTGGGGAATAAAAGGTAAGGGAGACAGTAAGTGGGAAGGGCAAAATTCCAACAGTAAGTTGTCTTGAGAAAACTAGGATAACAAACTACCAACATAAACTATATCCTATCATAGTGAATGCAAAGAGGCCATTGCTAACAGCGACACAGCCTCTGACATAACCATTGTGAAGCCTGCAATGGTTGCAGAGGGGCACTACTTGCCTGGGCAGTCTATTCCAGTCAGAGCTTTAGGAGGGACCCTATGCAAAATAACTTTGGCTAGAGTACATCTTGACTGGGAGGGTGGAAAAGGAAGCTAGCAAGTAGGTGTGTTTGAGGATATTCCTGCAGATGTCCTGATAGGGAATGCTTTTGATAATGCAGTACTATGTACTCATGCAGTTACATGCACTCAGGCTTGGAGTGCAGGTCTGGTATGCTGTGGGAGACCCAGACAGACTGCACACTTGCAGCCAGGACTGGTGAGGTGGTTACTTCAAGGACAGAGCTACCCTGTAGCAGTGAGACTGAAGGTGAGCCACAGCTGATTGTGGGTACTGATGTTTCCTTGTACAGAGTGACTGCAAAGGTAAAGGTGAGTAGTAGTACCCAGGCTGACAGTGAGGAACCGCTGTCACAGGATTTCAGAGTTCCTGTGAAAGGGGAGCTGGGAAGGATTACAGAGAGAGAGTTGAGATAAGCTCAGCTCTCAGACCCTACATTACAAGGCCTGAGGCAGGTAGCTAGTGAGACATCTTATTCTCAAGGGAAGGGGGGATCTGTATACAAGGGCAAAGGGCTACTGTATAGTGAGTGGACCCCTGAGGGAGGGCTAGAAGGTGAGAGAATATAGCAGTCGGTAGAGCCTAGAGCTTACCGTCTGACACTTCTAGCCATAACCCATGATATTCCCTTTGCAGGTCATATCGGCATAAAACATACAGAGAGACATATTATGCAGAACTTCTGTTGGCCTGGGAATTCCAGAGATGTAACAAGGTGTTGCAGGACCTGTGAGCAGTGCCAAATGTTAGGCAAGGCAGAAGACAAGGTGAGAGCTCCTTTGATGCCTTTGCCTGTGATTGAGGAGCTATTTCAGAGGGTAGCTATGGATATTGTGGGGCCTCTGAGTACCCCAATTTCCACAGGGAAAAAGTATATCCTAGTGATAGTAGATTATGCTAAAAGATACCCTGAAGCAGTTGCTTTGTCCTCCATTAAGGTGGAAAAGTTGGCAAATGCTTTGTTAGAGGGTTTTCAGCAGGGTAGGTTTCCCAAAAGAAATACTAACTGACAGAGCTGCCAATTTCATGTCAGACCTGCTGGCTTGTCTGTGCAAGTATTGTGGGGTGAAGCACCTGAAGACCACCCCCTACCATCCCGAGACTAATAGTCTTGTTGAGATGTTAAACGCTGCAATCAAGTCCATGCTGTGGGCATTTGCAGACCAGTTTAAGAGGGAGTGGGACAAATATTTGCCCCACCTGTTGTTTGGTTACAGAGTGGTTCCCCAGCAATCCACAGGTTTTTTTAACCTTTGAGTTGTTGTATAGGCATAGGTTGAGGGAACCTCTAGACTTAATCTGTGATGAGTGGGAAGGTGAGTGTGAATACTACAAGGAGTCTGTTGTGGCATATGTCCTAAACCTCAGTATAAAGCTTAGGGAACTCATGGACTTGGCCCAGGAGAATCTGGCAGAAGCCCAACAGCAGAAAAAGGTCTGGTATGACAGAAATGCTCAAGCTAGAGAGTATGCTGTAGGGTAGCAGACAATGGTTCTCATTCCTGTCAGACACAACCAGCTGCAGACAGCCTAGCATGGACCCTATAAGGTGGTAAGAAAGGTAAGAGATATTAACTACATGGTAGAACTGATATGCAGGAGGCAGGGTCACAAACTGTACTATGTTTACATGATGGAACTTACCATGATAGGAGGCCCTTGTGCTGAGTATTTGCACTGGATTGCAAGAGGAGACTGAAGGATATCTGGTGACTACTCTCCTCGGTGAGGCTCGGACTGACACCACAGTGGAAGGGTAGCAAGGTCCCAGCAGCTATCTCCTACCCAGCTTTGAGAAATCTGAGTAGTGTTACAGGAGTTTGTGTACATGTTCACTTGGAAACCAGGGTGCACTTACCTGGTGCAGCACCAGGTGGATACAGGACCCCAAAGGCCCATTATTCAGGCCCTTTACAGTGTGCCTGAGATAGTCAAACATACTCTAAATGTGGAGATACAGGAGATGATGGAACTAGGGGTAATTCAAGAGTCCAACAGTACCTGGGCTTCTCCAGTGATGCTGGTGCTAAAGAAGGATGGCAGCAGCAGGTTCTGTGTTGGCTACAGGAAATTAAATAGTCACGTAGAGTCAAATACTTACCCCATGCCTAGGACAGATTAGGCCCTAGAGCAGCTGGGTCGGTTAAGTATTTTACCACCATTAATCTTACCAATGATTACTGGCAGGTGCCCTTGACCCCCTGTGCTAGAGAGAGGTCAGCCTTTGTGACTCCTTTTGGCTTGTATGAGTTCATAAAGATGCCATTTGGGATGAAAATTCCCTAGCTACTTTCCAGAGGCTTGTAGATCATATCCTAGCAGGAACAGGATGGTGTGCCCTTGCTTACCATGATGATATTGCCATCTATAGCCATTCCTGGCAAGAGCACCTTCAACATGAAAGGGAGGTGCTGGGCAGACTAGAAAGGGCAGGGTTGACCATTTAAGCTGAGCAAATGTCAGGTGGGTATTGCAGAGGTCTCCTACTTTGGACATAGAGTGGGAGCGGTAAGATCAGGCCAGAACCTGCCAAAGTGGAACCCATTCAGGCATGGCCTGCACCTGTTACCACAAAGCAAGTGAGGGCATTCTTAGGGCCAGCAGGGTACTACAGAAAGTTCACCCCCAATTATAGTACCATAGCTGCTCCCCTCACAGATCTGGCAAGGGAAAACAAGCCAGATAATGTAGTGAGGACCCCAGCATGTGAACAGGCATTCCAGAAGCTTAAATAAGCTTTGGGAGGACCCCCTGTGTTAGCCAGTCCAGATTACAGCAAATAATTTTTGTGCAGGTGGATGCTTCAAACCATGGGGTGGGGGCTGTACTTGGCCAGATATCTTCAGAGGGAGAATAGCACCCAGTGGTTTATCACAGCCATAGGCTTTAACACAGGGAGAAATATTATGCAACTGTAGAAAAGGAATATCTAGCCATAGTGTGGGCACTGCAGAAACTTCTGCCTTATCTATATGGAAGGAAATTCACTGTAGTTCCAGATCACAATCCCCTAACATGGTTACATTAAGCCAGCCAGCAAAATGCCAATTGCTGAGATGGAGTCTAGGGTTGCATGCATATGATATGTCAGTGCAGCACCATAGTGGGATTAGCAATGCCAATGCAGATGGGCTCTCAAGACAGGGAATGTGGTAAGGTAAACCCATATAGACCTATCCCTCTCAAGCAATGTTTCTCAAGGGACACTTGAAAAACTAGCTTGAGTTCTCTGGGGGGGGGTGGAGATATTTGAAAGCTGCCAGCCTAGCTAGATAAAATTTTGTAGATAATTTTATGGCATTTGTAAATATTAAAATAATCCATCGGCTTGGTTTACAAATGTAAAAAGAACAATATGATTAAACTATGTTGTACTGAGCTTCAGAAATGTAACCTCAGTGCACCCTGCTGGAAGAAAGCTGATAAAGTTAAGCATTTTATGACTGATCTCAAGCTCGGAGACAGGATGTCTGGACTAAGGAATTCTTTCTATTGTCGTAGGACAAATGTTAATTACTAGATTTTACATGTAAAATGTCTTTTATTGCTGTGGCTCCCTGGCCAGGTGCAGCTTACTAAAAAAGGTAAATGTTGAGTTTCTGATAGCCTGGGAACCCAGAGAGGTGTCAAGAATGATGTAATGTGAAATGACTCAGCAGTACGGTGTTATCAATTTAAGATATTCTCAGAAAGAGAGAATTAAGCATTTTGGATTTTGTCTGAACAAGAACACATCAACTCACCAGCACTCTGCCTTTGATCTGTAAGTAAGATATTTATTTAGGACAGTGATTTCTCTTAGATGTAGATAGAAATAGCCAGATTAGTCTAGGCATTTTCTATATTTATGTCAGACTATTCTACAGTATTATTTTAAAGCACTTTCCTGTGTTCTCTGAACTCTGTAATGTCATTGTGCTGAAGTAATAAGTATTGTCTTGTGTTTTTATTACTTATTATTAAATATTTTAGACCTTTCAACTGTGGCTGTTTTGCGTAGAGATAATTTAAGCTCTCGAGTACTTGCATGTATTTGGTGATACTGTACAAATACACTCCCAATAGTCTTGCTGTTCATCACACTTACTAATTGGATAATAATATTGCACACTAAAATTGGACACCCTTTGGTAAGGGCCTTATTAGCAACTGATAAATAAAGGTTGGTGGCAGTGGATTACTACTTTATAGCCTGGGCAGAAAGGGGCATAGCTGAAAAACCTGTGCCAGCCTTCCCTAGGAGTGTCTGTGTGTTTGTATATAACTCATATCTTAAATTGTGTGTGTGTGTGTGTGTGTGTGTGTGTGTGTGTGTGTGTGTGTGTGTGTGTGTGTGTGTGTCAGCTACATGGGCAGGGACACAACACACTTGTTGGACAGAGAGGGTGCTGGAGGTTTTAGTTTGACCACTAGGCTGAGATCTGTACCCTATAGCTGTGCCAGTGGGGAGTCTTATTGGGGATCTGGAGAGAAAGGGAGAAACCAGCCCCAGACTGACTGTGATCTCTCTGTGCTCTTAAGGGAAATTGTACTTTACTGTTTGTGTACTTGTTATCCTTCCCAATGTACACGCCCCTCACTGGTGCTAGTGGTGCTATTGGGCAGTGCACGGGCATCACACTCTTGTTGTACCTTTTGCATAATATATAAATAGACAGATACTGTTGAATGATGGTATAGTCGACGCAGTGCAGCAAAACCAACAATGTTGAATTTCAACATTGCCAAAATACAAATCACCATAAACCTCGGAATAGGCTTTTACATGGTTCGAGATAGGGGCGACATTTGTATTTCGACAATGTCGGGTTCGACATTGTCGCCGCTAGATCTCCTGAAATCAACTACAATAGGGTTGACCAAACCCACCTCGACCTGCTAAGTGCAAATATATATATATATATATATATATATATATATATATATATATATATATATATATATATATATATATATATATATATCTACAAAGCCCACTTACCTAAAGATGACTTCACTGACAGGACAACACTGAACTGTTACTTTACCAAACCATCACAATACCAAATTTTTTTACATGGTAAGTATGCACTTGGTCAACTTAAAATGCAGAAACACACCGTAATATGTAAGACTCACCCACCCCCCAACTAAATATATCACCACTGGGATTGCACTACAGTGGGGAAAAGGGCAAATTTTCCCATGCTGGCCAAGTGCATACTTATCTTGTTAAAAATTCAGTAGTGTGTTCAATGTCATCATCTTCGTGAAGTCATATTTGGCTAAGTTGGCTTTCACTTATTAGAAGTAGACCCAGATATATATGTATATATTCACATATATGCATTCCAAGCAAATATGGCATCATAAACCACTATCTGCATATGCTTAACAGTATCAAACCAGGCTATCTTATTGGGTGAAAGTGATGCCTTCATATTGCATGGATGTAAATACCTCTCACAGACTGAATTATTTGTGCCAAGCAGCGTTACATTGTCTTTGTGTATATGACAGTTCCCACACTGCCAAAGAGGACTGAGTGCTCTAAGGATAACAACAACATGAGTATAAGCAGATATGTTTTACAGCTTGTCCAGGAAGATGTTGGATTCTTCTAGGTGTAAGTGCTGTAAGCATTCTGTTCATTGCCTGCCTAACTGTAGTCTATAGATGGTAATTGATATAATGGTTAATGTGCTTACATCATAATCAGAAGATGCAGAGTTTGATTCTTACCTTTGTTTGGGCCACTGGCAAGGCTTAAAATCTGTCTTGAGGGTGGCTAGCTTTGCATTTACCTATGAACATCTGAATATCCAAATGAAGGGCTGCTGTTATATTTTTCTTATGATAGAATTCCCTGCTAGCTATATGCAAGTTTTTATTTCAGTCCTAATATATATTCTTGCTTTAATTAATTTTTGCTAACAATATTGCAGAGCTAAGAGTTCATTGTCTTCCCAGCATGTTATTAAAATGCAGTGCTTAAGCAAGTAAACTAGAGCTATAATACTGATGTTGCTACCTTTGGAACAGGTAAAGACCTGATAACATTGCTATAATACTCATGTTGCTATCTTTGGAACAGGTAAAGACCTGATAACATTGCTATAATACTCATGTTGCTATCTTTGGAACAGGTAAAGACCTGATAGCATTGCTGTAATACTTATGTTGCTATCTTTGGAACAGGTAAAGACCTGATAACATTGCTATAATACTCGTGTTGCTATCTTTGGAACAGGTAAAGACCTGATGACATTTCTCATCAGTATAAGTTTCTGCTACTGATAAAATTTCACACATTCCTGGTTGCCAGTTAAACCAATTAAAACACTCTTCTGGTGACATAATTAAAATGCAAACGATTTTCCTTTCTCTCAAGGAAACACTGATAATTGGCAACCATGTATATAATGTAGTCCTTGTAAAATCTGTTTGAAACCAATGTTAACATTGTGGAATAATGAAACAACAGTGCTTAAAGATTGCGTATAAAGATGACTAATTGAGGGTGAGCATACCAAAACATATTGTTGCATATTATATATATATATATATATATATATATATATATATATATATATATATGTATATATATATATATATATATGTATGTGTGTGTGTGTGTGTGTGTATGTGTGTATGTACATAGTTTAGAACATCATTCCCTTTAGCTATTATAATTCAGTCAGGTTACTTGGTATGTTTATAAGCTGTAATGTGCAAATCTTGCTTCATCAGAGAAAAAACATGTTTTTGCACATATAACATTTTTATTTGCGTGTATAACTTTCTGCTACCTTGCAATGTTATGGCTTCATTGTTCTAGTGAGGATCTTATCCTTGCAAGTAACAAAAAAAAGATTTCTAAAGTTATTTTTGTGACATTTAATGACCTTCACTTAATGAAGGAAATATGCAAAGCAAAAAATCTTACTGTTTTCTTCCACATCTCAACTCTTCACCCACCAAAACGTAAGTTTAACTCCAGAAGCCACAACCTCAGTGCTGTATAAAGTCAGAAAATCATTCTATATCTTATTTTTTAATTAACTCACACTTTTTAAATGCTTGGAAATGTCCTCTATTGTTTAAAAAAATAGATAATTTGAACGTGTCCATAAAAAAGATTTATATTAACAGAAAGCTGCCAAAAAGGGTCAACATAGGTATTAATGATCTGATTTGCATATTGAATATTCAGGTTAATTAAAGCAGCCAGATGAAGACTGTAATATTGTATTTTTCAAAGAAAAACTATGCTAAACATGTTAAGTAATTTTAGTTTACATGTTAATTGACATATACAAGTAAACTTAACTATGTGTATAAAAAAATATGTTAAACAAGGAAGAATGTGTACCCAGGGCAGAGCTTGCCAAACAGTATATGATATATGGAGTCCTTGACCTAAGAGAATGAAGGTCATGATTTGAAAAGCTCTATTGTTTATTAAGATGACCCACTGAAAGAATATTATCTATTCCCAAAACCTACATATTAAATTCTCAAAGAAAGAGTACAATATTGGCACATTGAAGTCAAAAACACATTCCCAGGGATTCATGAAGCTTGCGCCAGGTGTAGGCATAGCATTGGCATTCCAACAGCAAATATGGCCGGCGAGCGATCCAGGTATGGGTTGTTTCCACGTGCACTACCTGCGTATGCTACGCCAGCACAACTCCCGGCACCTGTATGCTAATTACCTCATTTGCAGCAGTGTAGCATGCAAATAAAGGTATTTAGCAATCCAGGAAGTGGTGCAGGCGTAGTGTAAGCATGCAGAAATGTAAACAGTAAAAAAACGGTTTACAGTTTTGCAAACATAAAATCGAAGCTATGACAGCTGGCCAAACACATCTATTATATTGTTAATATATGCCAATGGCTAAATATATAGCCATTGGCATAAAAAAATGTACAAAATAATAAAATAACATTTAATTTTTTTTCGCACTGTCGCAAAGTTTAAGCATAGGGCAGCGGCATGCAAACGGGATTGCAAGAAAAATAGAAAAATATAGAATAAAACTGCAATGTAACACATATCATGATTTCCCCATAATAGTCAATGGTAGGCATGTTACACCACACCATGGTGCAAGGGTTGCTAAGGGGCTGTGTCGGTGTTATGTGCGGTATCAAGGAATTAGTAGAAAATCTCATGCAAATGAGAGTTTAGAGTTATAGTGAATCACAGATTCCCCAATGGTGTAAGGATGCACCTCACAATGTAGTGTTATAACACCAAGGTGTGCCCATGAGATAAAGATGACATCAAGAGAGGGGTGTGTCACCTTTGCTTTAAGCATATTGGAGCATTGCTAATCTGGTTTGCCCTTAGCTAAGCAAAGCTGCAGGAAAGAGGTGTGCTGAACTGGCTTTAGCTTTACTTAGCTGAGAGTACACAAGGTAATCAAGTATGCATGTAAACAGAGATTAAAATGCACTTAAATTTGGTAAATGGGTTTGCGTGGGACGCACTGGAGCTGAAACAGGAAGGATATAGGAAAAAAATTAAGGAAATGCTGCAGCAGGGAAATTGGAGTACAAATGATTAATTTACACCTAGGAATTTACATTGGGCCATTGACAACAGCTAACAAGGCTGCAAGCAGCTACCTGCAGAACAGGAAAGGGGAGTGGCTGTACTGCAAAGAAAACAGTAAAATGTCACAGCAGAAGAAAGCAGAATTGCATTATATCAGCTACAAAACACATTTTGCAAGACATGACTGGGTATGGAAAGTACAATACAAGACAGTTGTCAGGTAGATGCATGCCTAACAATGGGAGGGGATCCAGGTTTAAAAGTGAATTAAAGGGCAACAGGTTAATCAAGGCAGGCAAGCATAACTACACACTACAGGCCCCATGCTTGCAGTACTCACTGTAAAACCCATAATTAAGATACCCTACAACTGGAATTGCTCATACACAGCCAATAACGTCAGCAGCATTGCTGCATGCAGGTTCCCCATCTGTGCTTATTTCTCATCTTTCCTGTAGGTAACCTACTGGTAAGGAATAGAAAGCCTTAAACTGATACAAGACTTCTAGCTTCCAAGATATGCTTTTGGAGTGATTAAGTATCAGTGTTCTGTATTTTCTTGCTGTACTTAACTGTTTTCTGACTACATGGTGATTTCTCACTGTATATTGTGATCTGAAAGCACTGTTTATTCACATATTATTTCTGTGATGGCCTGCACTTTATAGGTTCACAGATAGGTAGTAGGCTATCTGCCCAAGGGCATTTAGAAGCATGGCTACAGTGTGTTGGCTTTCTCCACACCATTGATGAAGTAAGTGAGCCTCTGTCAAGCATAGCCAATGAAGTGATTCCAGGCAGAGTTGCCGGAAGCTGTTGAAGACTGGGGTGGTGGAGGGTGATAGGGGCACTTAGTGATCTAAAAAGGGCATGTTTACATGAAAATTCAACACCATTCAATTTCCCCAACAGGTCTTGCAACTATAAAACTGGAGGGGCTCCCCCTCCTCCTGGTTGTATGTTTCTGGGACACATGATGCCAGGGCTGTATATTCTGTTCCCCATTCACACATCAAGGTTTCTCTTGAAGTGTGTCAGTGAGGGGCTATGTCTAATGTAGTTAGGAATTCAATTTATAGTCTCTTATTTCATTTGTTATGTTTTTATTTCAAGAGTAAGTGAAGCTCAGTGGGTTAGGACACCTCTGCCCTTTGCTTAGACTAGCTTGCACATAGAAACCATCTAAACAGGAAATAGGCAGAAGTAATGTTAATGTCAA